>NC_065521.1:28838411-28863983 GCF_006386435.1 Epinephelus moara
GATTCGATTCAGGAGCCTGCGATCGATATGACGCAATATCATATGCCCACAATCACACAATCATTTACATCAACTCACAAAAACAACTAGAATATGATTTGACCATTTTATTTCTGAGCTCTGTTTGTTGTTTGAGTGGAGGCGCGCTTGCCCAGAAATGGTGACACAGACGTGCTATGTGACTTTCAAAATAAATGTGTATCTTTAAGATGACGATATGGATCGATGTTTCATTTTGCATCAATATAATCGGATCGTTAATCAATGAATTGATGTATCGATGTGGATCGATGTATCGTTACACCCCTACTCTGCAGTGGGCAAGTTCTGATTATTTGATACTTAAACTTTGCAGCGTTAGTGGTGACAGCAAACAAATCTGTCTACTCAGTACGAAATTCTCTATTTTCCTCCAAGACTTTTTCTTCTTTGGATTTGGAAGCAATAACTAGCCTCACTAAGGAGATTCAAGACTAGCCAACTAGCCATCACTGTTGAGATTCAGCAAATTTTGTGCAAAGTCTGGTGCAGTGATCAAATGAGAGAGAATTACAAAATGAAAATGTTAACACAAAACTGCCCAAGAAAAAAGCAAAATTTCTAGTGACAGGTAAAATGTAATTAAAGTACAATTACTAAACAAAAGGACCAAACAAAGGGATTACATCCAAGTCTATTTGTTTCTGTAAACAGTTTATATGTAGAAGTTACTGGTCATTCTGCTGCTTTGCATCTTTTCACTGTGCAGAAATGTCTCCTTATGGCATAGCCTATTTCCGAAAAAGCTTCAGCTTTATTGCCCAGTTGTTAGAAAAGTAATCATAAGGCTATCAAACAAAATAACTTAGATTACTGTGATGAAGTAATTAAAATAGGTGCATTATTTATTTAATTTTGAACAGATTTACTATCTGTAACCTTTTACATTTCGAAAACTTCCTTCATTTACGAGGATTTAAAGTTTGTTTGTACCATTCCTTATAATTTATTATGAAAGTATTCTAAATAAAGGCTAATCACTTGTAGTGACACAGTAAAGTCCAAACTGGTATAAACATCCACAGTGCGCTGTCATGCATCCATTTTCATCCGCTTATCCGGGGTCGTGGGGGCAACAGGCCGAGCAAAGCACCCTAGACTTCCCTCTTGTCAGCAACGCTTTCCAGCTCCTCCTGGGGGACCCCAAGGCGTTCCCAGGCCAGATGAGATATGTAATCCCTCCAGCGTCTTCTGGGTCTGCCCCCGGGCCTCCTACCAGTGGCACGTGCCCAAAACACCTTCAGTGGGAGGTGATCAGGAGGCATCCTGATCAGATGCCCGAACCACCTCAACTGACCCCTTTCAAGGCAAAGGAGCAGCAGCTCTACTCCGAGCTCCCTCAGGATGTCTGAGCTCCTCATCCTATCTCTAAGGCTGAGCCCAGCCACCCCACGGAGGGAACTCCGCCAAGTTTGCAAGTTTTCAGGTTTGCAAGTCTGCAGCCAATCCCGACACAAAAGGAACAAAGTCCAAAACCTGATCAGATGTTATGGCTGAAACTAGTGTGTCTATGATTAATAATATTTGTAATTTGATATGTCATACACGTGTGACCAGTTTTAGCAGCAGTAACAAGATAAGATAATTAGGAAGTACTAATTTGAGGACATTGGGGCTTCATTATGCTCAGACTGTCTCTACAGACAAAAGGACATTCCTTGCTTGGTGTATGGAGCAAAGAAAATTGATGTGGAGTTTCTAAATGAACAAATCACAGACTTTTATTTTACTTTCATTATTTGTAATTTTTATTTTACAACACATTCAGATATTGAAATAAACAGTTTCGAACTTTATTACACATTGTGACTATTAAAAATAAGCCCAACGTCCTCATATGAGGACATCATTTTTTTCGGAAAACTACTTCCTGTTCAAGGACAATGTTTCCTTATTACACTCATCAGGTCCGACTGATCCCAAACAGCTCGGAGACATTAACAACAGACAGAAGCTGAGGTCTCAGGAGGATATTGAGAACAACAAGCTGAGGCCGTCTGAAATCAGGCGGCAGGCCACAGTTGGTTCCCGGGCCACACTTTGGATATAGGACCAGCCATGTCAGCCCAGTCTCCAGACCACTGCCTCTCCTCCAAAACACAGTTCCACAAGTTCCTTGAAACAACTTTTACTGTGAATTTTATGAATGGAATTTTGCTCGTGCCTTTTGGGATGATTTTCATTATTGATTGTATTTTCTCTAATCTAACAAAGGAAAAAGTTTTGTTTGGTTTACCTGTGAAAGATCCGTTACACAACCTGGCAAACAACTCAATTGTCATTCTTGGAAAGTTTTTTTTTTATACATCAAAACAGATTCATGAAACCTAAACCAAATTTCTCTGTTTTTCATAAACAAATGTGTCATTACTTTTCATCACTGAAACATATGGAGAAAAAGAATGCAATGAAACTTTACATGCTAGCAGAGGATCTTAACTCTTTGAAACCGGAGCAAATTGGCTTGGTTTCTTTAAAAAAAACCATAGGAATAAGGCAATGAGCAACAAAAGAAGAACAGCAACATCTGATGTAATGCAGCACTGTCATGTCTGCTGCATAACACTGTTTAAATCATCACTGCTAAGATCCTGTGCAATATCCCATATCTATATTATACTGTGAATATATTGTAAATAGTTGTGTGTACAGCAATTCAATTTAGTGCCTTACTTTTTTTAGATATATTTTTTTATCTATATGTATGTTTATATATATTCACCCAGGAGGGCATCTTGGCTCCCAAGAGGGCACTTTAGCGTGCGTTTTGGCTCCCAAGAGGACACTTTAGTGTGTGTTTTGGCTCCCAAGAGGGCACTTTAGCGTGCGTTTTGGCTCCCAGGAGGGCACTTCAGTGCACGTTTTGGCTCTCAAGAGGGCACTTTAGTGTGCCTTTTGGCTCTCAGGAGGGCACTTTAGCGCACGTTTTTCAACAATTGGGCCAGGAGGGGCGGCCAATTGTCTTACCAAATTGCTCACCGCCTTTTCTCCATATTTTTCAAAAGAATTGCACCAATTTGCTTAATTTGGCATTAAGCATTTTTTTTAAATTTAATTTTATTTTTTTATTGCTATTATTTTAATTTTGTTTTTATCCACATTATCTTTATGTCCCCTTGGTCTTTATATACCACACTGTACTATGCCAATTTGTGTTGTAAAATTGCTAATAAAGTCAAAAAAAGACTTTTATTGTGAAAATCCGCAGCGGAAATGTGGTTTTTGACGCCGGCCCGGTTGATAGGGCTGGTGGTCGGCTGGGGGGGAAGGGCCTGCACTAGCTGGATCTGAGAGCAGACAAACTTGCGTAGTCTTGCCACGGTCCTCGCTGTCTGCCTACCTCTCTCTATGGACGGCCGGAGGGTAGAAGAGGAAACGGGGATTGTTGTCGTCGGGACCGCAGCGCTTTTCCAGGGCCCAGCCATGATTTAATCACGGAAAACCGGGGTGTGGGGGGAAAAGGAGAAGGAGAAAACCGACGGGAGCGCCAGAGGAGAGGAGCAGAGACAGGAGCAGCCTCAGCCGTTGGAGATGTGCGGTCGGGCCGAGATTGCGGCGGTAGGTACAAGCACAGCACGGTAGTCCCTGCGACGTGTTGTTTTCCACTTGAATTTTCTCCGCACGGTGAGACGACAAGAAAGGGGAGAAAAGGGGGCATTGTATCTGCTGCTACCTGAGCTGTCCTCAGGAGTGAAACTAGCCGTGATTCTCCCTCTTGGCCCAGCCAAATGTTAGCACACACACCGGCCCCGTTTCCACGCTGTGAAAATAGCCAGACGTTTCTTGTTATCCCACTCTGCTGCCATTCGCCACCACTTGTATTCCTAATAATGTAATGCCTCCTGTTTCCAAAGGAAACTTTGTTTTCCTGTGGGACTGACTGCAGCAGGTTACAGGCCTGTTGGTGGTTTAAACAGTCTCAATCAGGCTGAACCTCCCCGCTGCCACATTGGAGGTAAAGATAAAGTTATTTTGCCTGATTAGCTTCATCAACACGTATTCTGCCTCCTTGCCAGGCTGCAGCTGTCATTTATTTACAACACTGTTAATTATAAATCATAATTCTGTGCCTGTTGGGATTTAACAGTGTCCTGTGTCACCTAATACAGAGAGTAACCTTACCCATACAGAAAAATCAATACCATCATGCATGATATAACATGTTGAAATGATATATTTTCTATACCAACATACAATATGTCTGTTTTTTTCATTTAAAAATAATTCAGGAGATCATTGCTACTTTATATATTATGTAAATGATGTTTTACAACCACATTATTTACTTACTTAGTAGGTACCATCATGTAGAAAACGTGAAATCAGTTAAAATTTGTGTAAAAAAATTGCAAAACACACGTATTTTAGTTTCTGCATTGTATAGTTTTTTAATTGTGTCACAGATTACATTATTTTATCCCTGGTAGGAAATGTGAAATGTGTCAAAAATATTGTTGTTGCTCACTTTTTTGTTGGAAATGAATCTGTAAGATGCCCAAACACAATGGGTTTTAGTTAAATATGATTTAATAAATGGGTATATTTCAGGCTTTTTGAAAATACTCCTACTACTTAAGTGTACAAATGTTTTTTAATGTAAAAAAAAAAGTGTATTTAATCCGGAAAAATTAGATTAATCAAAAGAGATTGTGGATGCTGAAAAAAAAAAATGTTTTCTTCTGTATATTTAAACATGTGCTGCGTATGTAAGGTAAACTTTCCAGCATGGTTTAAAACTTGTGCTACCTGACAGCATCGACTCTTCACTGCTGCAAAATGTGCGTACAGTACAGACACACTAAAAGTCCTCTGTGAGTTGTTGTTTCATGGGTCCCCCCCCTCCCCCTCTTCTCCTGCCGTAGGTATCCCTGTCTAAGCCTGGACTGAGCAGATTGTTCTGAGAGGAAACGGACAACAAACAGGGGAAGTGAACATGGCTGGGACCTCGGGCTTCTTTTCCAATGGACCTGTTCCGTGGATGGACAACGACACGGAGATGAATAACCTGTACCGAGACCTGGAGCTGGGGACAGTACTGACACTGTTTTATTCCAAGAAGTCCCAGCGGCCGGAGAGACGGACATTTCAAGTCAAGCTGGAGACCAGGACTATTATCTGGACTCGTGGCACGGACAAAATAGAGGGAGAGAGTGAGTAGCGTGCAGACACAAACATACACACAAACAGGTAGTGATGCTCCTAAGTGCTGGTTGTAAATGTAAAGGTGTCATGCCAGAACCGGTTGGTTTGCATACACGCAGAAATATGAACACTGCAAAGTGTTGTGAGGTTCTTGAATGGCTCTTAAAAGACTCAGTAGGCACTAATGGCATGATGGTATTGTGGGTAACATCAGTTAGGACTGAAGACGTCACTTCCAGACTCCTAAAAAATGTAAGTCGTAGGGCTTGGTGAAACTAAATATCAAGATGTCATTGACCAAATGCATCAATATTGGATTTACATGCAAGGAAATCAGTAGAAAATAAAGTGAAACAGGTTGATTGTTCATTTTACACAGATAAACATAACAACATTTTTATTATCTGTGCCTCCAAGACCACAAGAGAAAACATGCAAGCTTTATTATAATGTTACGAAAAAGAAAATCCAAGTCGCGTCTCTCAATATCAATATAATAATATTCATTAATTTCATCTCTGATCAGTTCCTGAAAGCTTCAGTTCTGTCTCTCCAGAATGGGTAGGATTTGGTTTGTTCTTATGTTTTTTGTTGTTCATAATTCGGAGACTTGATTTACCGAAAAGCCCTTTTTTAAAATTTTGTAGCATCATGAAAAATTTTGACAAAGCAGTTGCGAGTCTCGGTGGATATTAAAGTAACAACTGTTGTTGTCCGGCAATAAATAAATCACATCTCAGGTACAAATCCACGGGTCAAGAACAAGAAGAAAGTTCCCCTTCCTGGAACATTTTTGTCGCCTTAATACGAATATACTGTAATTTAGCAGGAAGCTGACATTCAGGTTAATCTTCAACAAAACAGCATGTCTAACTGAGGACACGCAGGCCTTCAGTGAGTCGTAAAGTCGTCTGTCTCTCGGGTAGCAGGATGCCTTGTGCACAGCTGCACTCTGCTCCGGATGCAGCAAAAAAGAGCACAAAAAAAAGATGGTAGGCTTAGGTTTTTTTTTTTTTTAACACAACAGTATCATCTTCTCTGCTCACACATGCGCTCATAGCTGCCACTTGATACTCCTAGAGAGGTGAAATTGGCCTAAGCGGCTCATTAATGTACAGGAATAGAATATGAGGGGTTTTACTGGAAGCGTGTGATCATTTGGGAACATTTTGACCCGCTGTATTTACCCCTTATCAATGGCAGTGAAAGAATGATGTCCATTAACGGTGGAAACAGCACTCTGGTTTGTTGCTAAATATAAAATGCTGAGAAGCGTACCTTTTTTGTCTGCTAATCGAAGTGTATTTGGCATGTTGTCTCTCCCAGATAGATTTTTGTTTTTGTGATCTTTTCTATGAAGGTGCTTGTTTTGTGCACGTGAACCAGATGTATATTATAATGTGATGCAATACGATATAGGTCTGCCTTGACAGAGCAGGATGTGGTCTTGCAGAAGAAATGGCGGTAACCTACTGCTTAGAAGTGTAAGCAGGGCAAGTGATAAAAATAAGGTTTTGGAAACCTGAAGACAATCACAGCCTTTTCAAGCAAAGAAACAACTCTATTTTAGGCTCACGAGTGTTTAGTAGTGTTGTCAAACATATCAATTTATCGATACATATCAGTTCTGAATATTTGAAATGGTTTCAGTACTCGTTTTCCGCAGTATCGATATGGCCATACAAGCCCCGCTTTCTGGCTCCTTTCTGACTGTTAATGTTAACTGCAGTCATTTAGCTGTTCTCTGCTACTAAGAAAAGACCAGTCATGTTTTAACCGTGTTATATTTATCTTTTAATACACTTTAATTGTATGCTCTTAATGTTGGTTTTCCCCATGACATTGAACATTGATATTATCCAGTTATCTGGTACAGAGTTTGTTTTGATGCTTGAGACACTATTGCGAAACATCACATATAATTCACTCACTAAACCTCTAGAGTATCATACTAATGATCTTGACAACTTCAGTATGTTACTGATAACAAGGCGACACTTGAATCATGTTTGACTGTGTCACATCAGTTTGCGACTTTATTGTCGTCATGTCAGAGGAAACAGAGTAACTGATGGGCTTTGATGCAAACTGTACTCAATGAGCCTGTTTTAGGTTTTTTTTTTTTTTAATGAATGAGCTTTCATTAAGGCCAGACACACCAAACTGACATCAAAGAGCGAGTGGCAACAAAGGCCAATGAATCGCACTTGAACACACCCGACGATTACAGCCAGCGGGCAACTAGCTGTACGTTTTGCGCCTGTGTTAAGAGGAAATAACTCCATAACAGCAGGCAGCAGTAGTTTGTATTTTCCATTCAAAAATGGAAACCAGAGAACCAACAGGATGGGTTAGAGATGCTAGTTACAGTTAGCCAGTTAACACATTGACAACGCAAACCGATGTTGAAAGAACAAATGATATTTACCGTGCGCTAATGAACAATAACACAATTACGAACTGTTCCTGCTAAAGAGCTCACAACTTTTGTCGTTTGTTCGTGTTCCTCACGACTGTTTCCCGGGGCTCTGCCGTCTCTGATGCCGATTCAACATGCATGGTGGTAAAAAGCCTACAAGGGCCGACTTGTACCAACAGTGCAGGACACGCTGCAAAAGCTAGACTGATCGAAAGCTCACTGACAGCTCGATATTGACTAACGGCCAACATTCGGTTTGGTTTTTCTGGGCCCTTACACTTTCAAGCTATGATTTAACTTTGGTGCCCCATTAGTGAACCTCCCATCTTGGTCCTTGGAGCCCACCCCAGTGCCAGATCCTCTCGTGTTTACAATCTTAGCCCAAAAGCACTAAAGTAGGGGCCTATAGGATGCAGGCTTTTATTTTAATAAAAGACTACAGCAGTTGATTTCACTGATCAACACTGGACCTGACAGCACCGAGGTAGCTATCCCTTTATTATGGCTTGGTGTATTAGGCAGTGATGCCAGGTCAGTATATCGACAAATAATAGATTCCTTCACGTATATATTGGTATTGGTACGGGTTGGGAGATGGGGATCGATACAGCATAGTATCGCGATATTTTTATGTGGCAGTATTGTATCGTCAAACGGTGCTAAGTATTGTTTTACATTATATAATATGACAAATACAACACTTTATCTTATTTGATAAAACAGATGCTGACAATGTTTTCCTTTGGGGGACATAATTTACAGTTTTAAAAAAGGTAATAAATCACAGTGTATTTTATCACAATATTAAGCATATCGCATCATATTTAAAATCGCAATACTATTGTTTCGTGACTTTAGTGTCGTGATAATTTCGTGTTGTAGATCCTGTGGGGATCCCCATCCCTAGTATTGGTGTATATATCAGTCGATTGAAAGACATTGCAGTCCAGAAATGCCAAATTAAGTTTGAGGTCATTTATAAACAATGTTGCCGTGACAGTTAGTCCATCCAAGAGCACTGATGAGTTAATTTTTCTTCTGTAAAATGCCCCACGCAGTAGGGCTGGTACCCAACACCTTAACATATCAAGTGAAATAACAGAATGCCAAGTAGTATCCAAACTTTTTTCTAGTCAAAAAATACCTGTATTAAATCCTTTTTATATCCAGATCTAAAAAGATCTTGCACCCAATCATTGCAAGCGTTTTTAAATTTAAACTGTGATTGGCCCATTACAGCAGCAGCTACAACCAATACAGTGTGTGGTGTGGTGAAAAAAAGTCTTAAACCAGACATGGGAAACGTTTGGTGAGATCCGCAGAGCCTTAGATCATGTAGCACTGCACAAAATATTGCAGAAACATGGAACATCACTACTCTTGTTTTTATTTTATATAATAAGTCGTTGTTGTGTACTTTCACAGTGGCGTGACAAGCATGTGTAATGTGTTGAGCACCTAGTGTAGCACACATCTCTGCACACAGTACAATACACACGTCCGTGGTAAATAATGATTCACACATCATGAGTGTGAATGTGGCTCTGTGTTTATGTGTCCACAAGACCTCTCTGATAACCACTGAATCAGAGCTCAGTCTGCATT
This sequence comes from Epinephelus moara, assembly GCF_006386435.1. Taxonomy (NCBI): domain Eukaryota; kingdom Metazoa; phylum Chordata; class Actinopteri; order Perciformes; family Serranidae; genus Epinephelus; species Epinephelus moara. The sequence goes on from NC_065521.1 coordinate 28,847,617, forward strand.
TTCGGGTCACACTTGGCGCTCTGTCAGCCGTCGGTCACGCTCACACTGAGCTTCCCCTGCAGGACCAAGTTAACCATTTAGTTAACAAACAACTGTGACACCTAACACTTGATTTCAGACAAAAGATTTTTTTCACACGGCTTTGATTAATGACGGCGTGCTGCGACTTCTGCAGAATAGATCTGCTCATGTTGCAGTAGGACAGTGCACATACGTATCCTAACTCTTATTGGTGATAGCTCTGATGATTTATGGCGTCATTGTTGTTATTATTATAATCAGACAAGTAGTTGATTAATTGATTTGTTGATTGATGGCTCAGTCTTTGGGCTTTGGACTGTTCATTGCCCAAAACAAGACATGTGAAGCTGTCACCTTGAACTCTGGGAAGCTGGGGTTGAAATATTACCCCGCTAGGGCTGCCACTAACGATTATTTTCATTGTTGACTAATCTGTCGATTATTTCTTCAATTAGTCGACTAATCATTTCATCGAAAAATGTGTTAAAATGTTGAAAAATGCCGGTCTGTCTCGCCCAAACCCCAAAATTACGTCATCTAATGTCTTGTTTCATACTCACGCCAAAGGGTTTTAGTTCACTGTCACGGGAGAGTGTGTAAAGCTGCCAATATCTGAACATAAGAAGCTGCAGTAAGAGTATTTTGGGGTACTTTTTTAGTACTTTTCGATGAAAAATGACTCAAACCGATTAGTCGACTACTAAAATAGTCACCGATTATTTTAATAGTCGATTAGTCATCGATTAGTTGACTAATCGTGGCAGCCCTATACCCCACTAGCTAACATTTTATAGACTTAATGATTCATTTAGACAAAAGTCGGCAGATTATTATGTTAATTATATGTATCATATATTATATTAATTTGAGCACAGTGCAAAGAACGGGGAATGAATGTTCAAACTATTGTTTTTTTCTATGTATCCACTCATTTTGAGTGTGATGCCTGCAAAACGTTCCACAAAATTTGGGACAGGGGCACGTCTACCACTATGTAATGTCAGCGTTTATTTTAACGACACTCAGTATGCGTTTAGGAACTGAGGACACTAATCTTTGAAGAATTAAAAGTGAAATTTCTTTATCAAGATTCACAAGCGGGCCCCCCAAAATCTTCAGGATCTAAAGACTGTCTGTGTGGAAGAATGTGCCGAACATTTGAACACTGCGAGACATTAGTTTCTTCATACGGGAAGTGTCTTGAAGCTGGTATTGCAAACAGAGGCTTCTACAAGTGTTTATAGATTTCAGCTGGCGTTTTACTTTTTTCCTGTGGTATTCCTCTTTATCTCCTGTCAATTTTACGTATTTAAATGTTACAGTTTCGATATTGGCTTAGTTTTTTTGTGCTAGTACCAATGTGTAGTTTAAATTTCACATTAATAGCTGCATTGGAAATATGTTAAATTTTTTAAAAAAATGACACGTTGAATACTGGAATCAGGGTTGCGTAAAATTTCAGAAAATGGACATAAATGTCGATCAGTGTTTCCCGAAGCACAAGATGGCATTCTTAATTGTCTTTTTTGTCCGTAACCCAAAGATATTCAGTTAACTGTCATAGAGGAGTTAAGAAATGTAAAAATATTCACATTTAAGAAGCAGGATACAGGAGAAATCTTCAGGTCGTTATTGCAGTCTTTTCAGTAATGTATATGTGGATGGAATTGTCACATCAGAGGTTGTCATCTCTCTGACCTGCTTTTTCCATACCTTCCGCAAAAGACACGCACATGATTTTTCACCTCAAACGTCTGATGTCATTTCTAGCTCACACACTTGGCTGTCAGCCCAGTTTGTTCATGAGAAATACATCAACAAATTAGCGGGACTGTAGCCCGCAGGCAGCGACACGTTGCACAGTCAGAATCTGCTTTTTAGATTGTTTATGTCTGTGTGAAAACACTGTTGCAAAGATGAGGTTGTCACTGGAAAACAAGCGCAGCTCCACAGTTAACTTGCTCCATTGGCAGTGCGTCGGAAAGGGGAACAATATCCATGTGTGACACTTATTTGTCAGGGGGAAAGTCCTCTGCTTAACTTTATCCGACACAATATCAGAGGAGCTGATATGGATCAGCTGACGTGTGAGTGCACACTGAAACATTGTCACGCTCAGTCACAGTCACAGCATAGCGTCTTATATATTCTGTGGTCAAACATGAAATGTCATTACGGCTGCAGCTGTCTATTATTATCATTATTTATTAATCAATTAATCTGTTTCCTTGATTGTTGTGTTTTTAAAATGTCAAAAAGTAGTGACAGGTGCTAGGTATTTTTTTTTCAAAGCCCAAGTATTCACAGTGCTTGTTTTGTCTGACCAAATCAAGTAAATATTCAGTTTACAAACAGATATGACAAAGAAAAGCAGCAAATTATCACATCTGAAATGCTTTAACCAGCAAATTTTTTGGACTTTTTGGCTTAAAAAGAATAAACATTTGATCGATTATCAAAATAAAGCAGCCATGTTTTTTAATTAAAGGCTTTTTAACTTAATTCAAATGCATTTGTTCCGAGTTACGAGTGCCTGAAGTTTATTTTTCCCATCACAATAGTTGATCAATTTTCTGTCTGTCGACTTGTCAGTTAATCGACTCACTGTTGCAGCGCTGAATGAAATTCATATCACAGTTGCAGTATCCAGCAAAATCATTGCCACTTTATTATTCGTCAACATTGTGCAGTCCTAGTTTTCCTTCCTCTACAACACACCACTAATGCGCTTTGTTGTAGTGCATCTAACAATTGAAGAGGAAGAGGGCTTTTAGATTGGACTGAGTGACTTTCGAGTTGGGTTTTGATCAAACCTCTTTCTTGTCTGTATGTTGTACAAACTATAGGTGACTAAGTAAGTACGTGCTAATCTTATTAACTTATTCTGTGATCAGACAGTTGCTATGTCAGTCAAAATTTGGCAAATTTTAGACTGTATTGGGCTATTATTTTTGATTATTCTGTGATTAATCAACCTATTTAGTCTATAGAATGACAGAAAATCATCATCATCACAGCACAAGGTGACATCAGTTGTTTTGTCTGACCAATAGTCTAAAGCCCAAAAGGTATCGGGGCTCAACGATAAGGATTGTCCAAATGCCCGGGGCGTAAATCTAGCAGCTCACTTGCCCAATGTCATTTTTTCTGCAGCTGATGATGGAAGTTACTAGGGAGTGTGGCATTTCGTTCCTCTTTCATCTCAGTTGCACATGAACTGTCCCCTGGCAAGAATATAGCGGCAGGTAAAGACAAAGTTTATGAGCTGAAGCGCAAGCGAGCTTTTCAAGTCATCCTTGAAACAGGAGTTTAGATGGGTGGCGTCAGAGGATGTTTACTGAGGCCTAAATAAAGATTCAACTTGACAATTAACTTTAGACAGCATTTTGTTGGGCAGAGTGCTTGTATGGTGCTTGTGATTAGATGTTTAGTATTTGAAAACTTTCTATCGTTAACTGAAAAAAGCAAAAACAAAACAGTTTTGTAGAAAGACTCTCCAGAGTAAGGTGTAAAAAAGTGTTGTCTTGTTAATGAGAACTCAGGTATTGTACAGCCAGTAGTACTGAGATATTGTGAAGTGAAACCCAGCTCTGCTGAGCAGCGGTAGAAACAGTGTGGCAGGCAGGACGGGGCACTGGAGGAAGTGTGGGAGTGTGTTGCAGGATACCTCCTCTCATCTCCTTCGGTAAGGTTACACCTCTGGCTATCTCTTTATTTCCTGCATCTTTCTGAGGCAGGCTCCAAATATTTTGACTCAAATGACTTGAAGTGTCAACCAGATCGGCCTGTCAGAGCCGCCTCGCTCTCAGCAGAAGACTTCTGGCTCAGGGTGAAGTAAACTGAAATATTATGTATGATTAGAGCACTCAGCTCTGCGAAATTCTGCGTGAGAAGACTCTTTCTTTTTTTAATGCTCGAGAAAGAACATGCACATGCTCACCTATACGCAAGCACAGATGTGGTGTGTAGGCGACAAAAGCACAGGATGTGTGGTTCGGGGGCAGGAAGAGGAACGGGAGCTGAAAGAAGTGTGTGTGTTTAGCAGGAGAGTCCCTGCTCTAGGTCTTAAACTGCTACTAATACAACGCTGATAGGAGCCCGTTGAGCTGCTTTACAGCCTACACTCGTAAAGTTTCTGAGTGCCTATTAGCGGAGTCAAGACGGAATTGTACCTGGTCTTTTTCCAGTAGCATCATTCCTAAAGATAAATGATGAAGCAGTTTTGTGTACAAACCCATGCAGCACTTTTTTTAATCAGTCCATTGCAGGGAAATTAGAAGATATTCAGTGTATAAAGGTTAGATGTGAGCTCAGTGTGCAGGGTTGTTTAGTGGCATGTCACTTTTATATTTTGTACTGTGAATGATTAAAACCATTACAAGCAGTCTAAGAGTCACACAAATTCAACTATTTCTGCGATGTGTTTAAAATCTCTATTGCACAGACCCAAGCAGTCCCACCACAAACTAGTTTGTGCGACTGGCTCGCTGTCTCCCATTTTCAGATTAGTAATTGGTGGTTTTGGTTGATTTCAGTGGTTAAATTCAAACGGGTTAATTTTGGGGCAGTAACTTTGTCATCGTCTTCATTTGAAATTCATCTCTAAGTATATCTGTCCACGGTGTGTCTTCACTTGAAGTGCTATACCTGTATGTGATTTAGGTCGTGGCCTCAGTTTCACTGTTTTATGTGGTCGGGGGGACTTAAAATATCAATACGTGCTGTGTGTTGGTCTCTATGCTGCAAGGTTAGTGTTAGAGGCAATTAAATCTCATAAGATATGTGTAGAGGAAATTATTAAGCAGTGGAATTTGATCCAAGTCATTTCCATGTCTGGGTAAGAACGAAAAAAAGAAAAGAGCGTATGTAAAACTATTTGTGTTTTCAGATTGTCGCCCCTGGTCTGTTTTCCAAAATATAAAATTCAGAATTTCTAGAGAAAGAAAAGCAGAGTGTTTTTCTTGGTGTTTAGAGACAGGCAGCCGGTGTAGCCAAAATGTTTGCCATTGTGTGAGAGCCACAGCGAGCTTGACGCAATCGAAAGCAAGGCAAGAAACACGGCGTGCAGCTGAACTCACACTCGTCATAAGAGCTGCTTCTACACCTGTATGTCACACTCTGCCTCAAGTGCCTTAGCTGTAACAAATCTGAATATCGCAACTATATTGGTTTGAAAGAAATGTGTCAATAACTTTGAATTGCATATGCACATAACATCACAAAGTTATCAGAAAAGTTAAAAAACCTTCACGGCTGCATTCATCGTCATTTCCATGAACACAGCGAAGAAACAATGAAATTATTTCTCTTTTTTCAACTCATTTTCAGCTCTTATTTATATGAGACTAAAACATAAGGGGAACAATACAATAATATGATTCATTTAGTATGTTAAGGGAAAATAATACGAGTATAGGCAGCTCCAGTTAGCTCCTCTTTGGGCAGAGGTGATCATGTCTGGGTTTGGTGTTAGAGGCACAGGATGTGTGGTCCAGGGGCAGGAAGAGGAGTGGGTGTTAGTAGATTCTTGGTAAATGGTAAATGGACCTGGACTAAATGGACTTGTATAGCGCCTTTCTAGTCAGCTGACCACTCAAAGCGCTTTTTACACTACGAGTCACATTTACACACACTGGTGCCACCTTTTTTAACACACAATTTGGGGTTCAGTATCTTGCTCAAGGATACTTCGACATGCGGACTGGAGGAGCCAGGGATCGAACCGCTGATCGTCTGATTAATGGACGAACCGCTTTACCTCTGAGCTGCACCATATGAGCTACAGTACTTTTGCCACAATCTCCTGGCACTTATATGGCAATAAAATCAGGACATTCATGTCAACTATTGGACTTTAAAACCCTTTATTTATAAAAGAGACCTCTAGCTTTTCATACGCACATAACAGATGTGGTCTGAAAAATCAACAGAGACGTTTTGAGTCTGTAAAAGTTGTGAATTTCGATATGGAAAATGTTTGTAAAGTGTTCTTGTTTAGCAAAAATGATGTTTAGTGAGCATCGTTTTAATCATTTGACACTGGATTTTGCTTATTGTGACATATAGAGGTGCCAGAAAATGATTCCTGCTATGATTATTTTGAATTCAGCCATGCTGCCCATCTCCTCTCTGGACATCTTTGTATGTGCAGGAAACTGTGGCTCTGTTTTGCTAACTATTGTGTGTGTGTGTTTGTGTGTGTCTCTCCAGTTGACATTCGAGAGATCAAGGAGATCCGTCCTGGACAGAAGTCACGGGACTTTGAGCGTTATGTGGAGGACTCTGCAACGAGGCTGGACCAGACTTACTGCTTCGTCATCCTGTATGGCACCGAGTTTCGCCTTAAATCACTCAGTCTGGCAGGTACGCATGCACAGACACCAACACAGGCTTTTACCCCTTCAGGAAGTTATACCAGTATTTCACATTACCATCCTGTTCTGCTAACAAGGTGATACAGCTACAAACGTCCTTCAGTTTAAACTTTGTACGACTGATATTTTGTTTTTTTGCGGTTATTACTTGTTGCTTTTTGTATTGGTGGGACTTGTGTTCATGAGTTAATACATCCTGTTTGGTTGAGAGTTCAGAAGTTGATGAAGGAGCTACACATTCTGACAAATATACGCCTGTCTCAGTTAGACGCCTGGTCTGGTTGCCAAGTGGTTCATTTTTTTATTTAGAGAAGGTCTTCAGATGTATAAAACTGGGTTGTTGGCTACCTCAAATTATGTGTCCATTCCTCGGTTACTCTGCAAGTTATTCATATTTCTTTAGTCCATAAGTGTCCTCAGATCAAAAGAATCAAAAGTGTTTTTTAATAAAAATGAATCCAAGTTGTGAGTATTGTTTTAACAGGATAAAGTAGGGTTGTGTCAGTATGCCACGTGCCCTAACTCCGTCTCTCTGATGCACTCTGATGTCTGTCGGAGCTAGATCAAATGAATGATTCATAATTGATATATTATGTGAAGCCTCATTTTTACACAAGTAATATTCATACGGGTTCAAATAAACAATTTGATTATAGTTCTTGATCTTTGCTGAGCAACAGTTTTGTGTGAAAGGAATTAAAGGCCTGTCTCATATAGACGCCTGTCCCAAATATAGGCCCCAATTTAAGTTTTACGGTAATTAATTCACCCTGGCCATTTTTTATTATTTGGTGTGACCAGCAGCTGTGTTGCTCGCTCTTGTCGGTTGGTTGGTAGTTTAAAAGTTTCTCCAACCTTTGGTGGTCACAGTTTTTGCCCTAGGAGGCTGGAATTTGGCATTGAAACCAAGTGTGTGTGTGCGTAAAGGTGCCATTTGGAATGAACACAAAGTGGGGGAAGTGGGAGAAGGCTAGGACAAAAAAGGAGCACAGCTTCTAAAGGATTCAGACAACATGACCAAACTTTATGGAGAGACGCACGCACAGACGTACGCATATATACACATCATCTTGCCACGTCCCCTGTCATAACTCATGAACAAACTGTCATAGGGAGGCATCCTTTAAATAGTGACAAGTGTTTTTGAGGTGTGTGTGTGTGTGTGTGTGTGTGTGTGTGTGTGTGTGTGTGTGTGTGTGTGTGTGATCTGTAGTTGCAGCCCTATGCAACACTACATATCCTTCGGCCCTATCCTCCATAGAGAAAAACAAAATCTTTTCATGAGAATAAAGAGAAAAGAAAATCTGAAAATATTTGCCAAGAGTCAGTCACGTATTCATTTTTTTTCCACAGCAACGTCGGACGAGGAGATGACCATGTGGGTGAAGGGGTTAAACTGGCTTGTGGCCGACACACTGAAGTCTCCGACACCGCTCCAGATAGAGAGGTAAACATGTAGCTCCACGTCACGTCCAAAGCTGAAGCTCTCATAGGTCATTTTTTTGTGTTAAACGCTTTTTATTTTTATTTTTCAGATGGTTACGTAAGCAGTTCTACGCCGTTGATCGCAACAGAGAAGACAGGTAAGTCCGCTCCGTTAAAAGATTTAAACTCCACAGTTAATCAGATCAGCCTCACAGGAAATAGGTACAATTGGAGATAACTCAATTGTCTGGTGCACCAGTTGTGTGTGTGTCCTTTCTCCAGTGTAACATCTTGAACAAGTAGACTAGCTACACCAGGCTGGTAGGTGTCTGTGAGAGAGCTTTGTTGAGGTGCAGCGAAGGAACTAACCTCTCAGCCGCACACCAGCACCTCTTCCTGCAGCAGGAAACAGACTGCAGAGGATGGAGGAGATGTACGGCGATGTTTGTCTGTTACATCCCTGGCGAAAGAGCAAGCCTTTGTTACGCTGCAGGGTTATTGTCTCCTCTGGCCCAAAAAATTCCAGGCTGCATAGTAAAAACGAAGCCAAGAAAGACTCAGCAGAGCACGAGGGGCGTGTGTTTGCAAGGTTTCAGTTTTGTCTGCAGATATTACTGCACCTTATTAGAAGTGTTACTGTACGTGCGTGCTCGTGTTTGTGTTGGATTTCTCAGCAAACCGTGTTGATTTGTGTAATGTGTTTAGGATATCCTGTAAAGATCTGAAGAGCATGCTGAGCCAGGTCAACTACAGGGTGCCCAACATGAGGTTCCTCCGAGAGAAACTTCCGGTAACCTCCTTCTACTTACCACAAGCCCCCTTCCCACTCCATCTCCCTGCCCACTTCCCTTTCGATATGGTGTTATTAGAGGCAAGATTTATGAGTTTCACTGTTAACGGTCCTTTTAGCCCTCCCTCTCATTTCTCCGCTTGTTTTGCAGGACTCAGAGCTGAGGAATGGAGATGTGTCCTTCAGCCAGTTTGCGCAGCTCTATCGCAGCCTCATGTTTGATGCCCAGAAAAACGTAAGTGCAGTCATTCCATGTATCCGCAGATAGTTCTGTCCCGGCACTTTCATCCCCCATCTGATGCCCTGCCAAGGCACCCTTCCTCCCCCATCTGTCTGTTCTCAAATGGCTGCAAGATCAATACAGACCAGTTAAAAACCCACCAAACCCCTCTGGTGGAGGCCATTAGGACACACTCACACGGATGAGGAGGCAGGCAGGCTGGCTGGGGTCGGATTAAATGGATGACCTCAGTGCCCACCACAACTAACCACCCAGCCCCCCTACATGACTAGTACTATACACGCTGAAAGCACAGCACTTTGATTAATTAACCGAAATTTCCGTTTTTTGTTCATTCTTTCAGATGGAGATCCCATTTTTACAGAGGTGGGTCAAAACTCACACATGCACAGTGAGTCTCTCCGCAGCGTCACACATGTATGTTTACTGAAGCGAACCATTGCTTTTTCTGCCAGGTTCATTGACAGACCAGAACAGAGGATCTCCCTTGACGAATTCAGGGGCTTCCTCCTTGAGTCTCAAAAGGTAATATCTCCGCCGTGTCGTTTGACATGCAGTTTATTGCAGATTTGTTTCGTTTGCATGCTCCGGTACACCTGTGTTTGTATCTGAATCCAGGAAATGTGGGCCACAGACAACAAAGTTCAGGAGTTCATGTTCAGCTACCTGAAAGACCCCCTGAGAGAAGTGGAGCAGCCTTATTTCCACCAAGACGAGGTACACACACTCACCGCTTCTCCCACTTCCCCCCTTTTTTCTCAATTCTCTTCATGTATTTTTCTGGGGTTTTGCTCACTAATGGAAAAAAAATGTAAACGTGTTTTTTGCGAGTTATGTTTTCCGATGCCCCCCCCCACACTGTGTTGTAGGCGTGGGTGGGAGATGCTCAGAAATTGACATGGATAGCCATGATCTCGGCCTAAAGCACCTCCTCCCACACAGATAGAAAAAGGTTATTGACTGTGGCGCCGCATGAGAGTTCTGCAGAAAGCGAGGGATGCTTTCTGTGGTCACCATAAAGCTATGATCGACTAAAGAGAAGAGGAAGCTGGTGCGAGCCAGCCTGCAGCAGTTGGTACTGTCTTTCTGTGCTGTAGGTAATGTTGCGTAAGTTAGCAGGCGTACATTGGTCATACTAAGAATAACACCTTAAGGTATTAGAAGAGGAATAATTATTGTTGTTGACCCACTCTGGGAAGTCTATTAAAGGTCAGAGTACAGGGTGAGGTGCGTAACAGAGCTGCTGGCTGCCTTAGGTGGTGTATTTATCTGCAGTTACCCTGCCCTCGGCCTGTATTTTCTTCATATTTTACTATGTAGGAGATGTTCCTGGGCGCAGAGCAGTTCCTGGGACTAGTCATCATTTAGGGCCATTAGTCGACTAGTTGCCCACATGTTTACAATATTGATTTAATTAATTGATTTAATTATTAAATGATATATTTTGGTCGGGGCAACACAGTAGTTTGAGTTGAAGGTGTGAGAAAGAATAGTATCAGTAACATTGTTAACACTGTGCTACATTACAGAGAAATACAAAACCGTACTAATGAACCTTCATTAATATAGGCCTATATTTTATCTACAAGTGCACGTCACACACTGAGCGAGCCGCCTGTTAATGACGCTGTGGGCTAATGGGCATGTAGCTACTTCCATGTTTCAGATGATACGTCATGTTTGTAGTCGACCAATGAAGATGAGTTTACATATCACCTTGGGTTCGTCCTTCACCTTCTCAAAATGATCCCACACTTTGGATTTCCTGCCCGACATGTTATTAACTAGCCTGTGTAATAACCGCAGGTACCAGCCCTGGAAATTAGGGGCCGTACACATGCCACGTCTTTAACCGCCTGCAAAATGTGAGGTCGGGTGCGGGGCGCTGCTGTTGTGCCGGCTTTCAAGAGTGCGGGGGCAGGTTTCATCTGAGGCATCGTGTAGGCTATTTACCTGGCTGATCTTTGTCCAGGCACAGTTTATAAGTGTGTAGGCCTATCGTCCGTGGGACAGATGTAAATCGCGGGCACAGCCCCGAAAAAGCACAAATATAACAAGGTGAAACGCCAAGCGGAGTGAATTTTGGGTTGGCTTTTGCTTTTACTTCAGTGGCGATACCATTTACAAACTGTAGACAACGATTCCTGCATAGTGTAACTTAAAAGTGTGCCCACAAGTTGGCTTCTTTTCCAAGCGTTAAAAAATGGTATATGTTTCTGGTGTTGTTTTGCACAAGCAGGTGTAAAACTCTGTTTACAAACTATATTTAAATTGTGGACTGTTGTGTGTTTTCTTACTTTTAGACTAGTCTAAGTTTAAACTTCTGTTTAAATTGCAGGGAAATTAGTCGTTAGGAACATCCCTAAACAGGAGACACCTTGTCAATCGTAAATATGGCACAAAATTGTTAATTTAAAATTTGTTTGGTGCAGACTTGATGATCTGTATAGTCCTAGGCTTGATCAGATCTTGGCACGGAACACACATCTACATTTTTGAATAGGGAAGTCGTCAGAGTGAAGTCTGCACTCTAATTCTCTGGAAGTCTGAAGAAAGTTTGCCTGAGGCTTTTACAGATTGATGAGTTGTGGCAATGGACAGCCCTAGTCACTTGCGAACTTCTAGTAAACACATTAATAAAGTCCACACATTTGAATTCAGCCTCATTCTCACTGCTCTCCTCTCTCCTGTATAGTACCTTACATACCTGTTCTCCAAAGAGAACACCATCTGGGATTCCTCCCTGGACCAGGTGTGTCCTGACAACATGAACAACCCCCTGTCCCACTACTGGATCTCCTCTTCGCACAACACGTAAGGACAGAGCCCCAGAGCTTTCATGCACACATTTCATTATGTCATGCTTCGGTCAAGTTCAGCCAATTGTAATTAGGCCTTGGGAACACTGGAGTCTGGCGCCCTCTCCTAAAACCTCTTAACCAAAGAGGGCTTTTGAACTGACTTCATACATCAGATAAAAGTGTATTATTCAACAATCACGTTCCAGAATGAGACCCAGGCGTGTATTTTGCAGGAAAATGTATTTTTCCTCCCATTGAAAAGTGTGTGAAAGGCAGTCCAAATGATAACCTTCTGTGCTAGATGTAAAACAATACTCATTGGAGCAGCGGAATGAAAACTTCCCATGTTGCTTTGATTAGGTTTGAATTGACCGACTGAATGAGTAAGAAGTGTTTACTCCAGTCAACAAAAGAAAGAGAGCCCTTTTGATATAGCAGTATCAATGTGTGTGTGCTACCACCATAGAAAGTGTGTTTGTGTCTGTGTGTGTGGTGCAGTCCCTGGCGTGTGAATCCTTTTTGTAAGACTGGTTAGATGTCAGTGTGTTTTTGTGTGCGTACGTTGACGTTACGTGCTTATTTTTAGCTACCTGACGGGAGACCAGTTTTCCAGTGAGTCGTCCCTGGAGGCGTACGCTCGCTGTCTGAGGATGGGCTGCCGCTGTATTGAACGTGGGTAAACACACTCACACATGCTACAGCTTCACCCATGTACAGTAAATCATCACCACTTGACATCCAACCTCGTAATTAACTGTCTTCCCCTTGCTTCTTATCCCTTACAGTTGTACTTTAAATGCAGCTGCCACACCCTTGCCCACACACACACACACACACACACACACACACACACACACACACACACACACTTGCTGTTACATAACAGCCCTGTATATGGCCTTTACACAAAACCCTTGTCAAGCAGGTTTCTATGAATAGGACTGGCTTATTGTAGGGTAAAGGGTCGCTTTGCCTCAAAAAAGTAAACAAATATGATGTAATCTTGTCTGCAAGTTTACAGGGCCTAAAAATCCTCTGTAGTAATTTCCATTCTTCTGTCGTGTGTAGCATAGTAGATGACAAAGTGTTTTTTATTTTCAGTGGACTGCTGGGATGGTCCAGATGGAATGCCAGTCATCTACCACGGACACACCCTCACGACAAAAATCAAGTTTTGCGATGTCTTGACCACCATCAAAGAGCATGCCTTTGTCACATCCGAGTGAGTCTCCATGAGCGCAACCCACTCCATTTCTTTTAACAGCCGTCAGTGGCGGTGAGATGATGACATAGTAAGAGATGACAAAGAGCACGCTCATTGAGAAATATCAGAAGAAGGAATGTGGACAGGCTGCAGGAACATCATTACAGTGTCTGTTGTTGTGTGTGTGAGGAAATCACACGTAAACACAAAAAAAGAATGGATCCCTGTGAAGTTGCAGCTCAACCTCTAAATTCTAACCTGTGGTCCTCCTACAGCTATCCCATCATCTTGTCTATCGAGGACCACTGTAGTATTGTGCAGCAGAGGAACATGGCCACTTACTTTAAGAAGGTGTTTGGAGACATGCTGCTGACCAAGGCGGTGGATATCGCTGCAGATGGCCTGCCCTCACCCAACCAGCTCAAGAGGAAGATCCTCATCAAGGTCAGGGGCCACCTAGAGTCATGAGAAATCATTTCATCCTTTTGAGCCATTTTTTTCCTGCAGGCAAAGTATGAATGGGTGCTCTGTATTAAGCGTGTGGCAGACCCTACGCAGTAGCATACACACGTCACTTACGCCGTTGTGAGCATTTATACTTGTGTGGTGTTGTGTCAGTGTCGCTGTGCAGTTACGGGGTTTCTGTGAAGTGTTGTAAAGTTTACTTGATTCAAAACACAATCACACATTAAACACACATTAAACATGGCTTAATAGAGACAATTTCAAACACGAGTACAAAAATCCGCTTCTCTATAACTCGCAGCATTCACAGACAAAGCACTTATCTTTATCTGGACACAGTTTCCCCACAAATACAACATGCTAATGGTATTAGCGCCAGCCAATGGCATTTTACATTGTATAAATTAGCCTGGCAGCTAGCAATCTTTTCTTCTTCTCATATAAATCCAGGAACAACAGCAACATTTAACAAAGGTAACGGTACGTAATTTGGCTCCATTACATCTCACAAGGTTCACTGACAAAACAACTGTCATACTAAACGCGTTTTCCAAACAAATACAACATGCTATCGTTATTAATACAAGCCTGAGGCATTTTACATTGTATAAATTAGCCTAGCAACGAGTGGAGATTTCTTCTGCTTGTATGAAACCAGGATAAATACCGAGGTATAAAAAAATTACACACAAGACTTAACATGCTATTTTTGTGGAGGCTTCATTGTCTTCACAATTTATTGTTTCTTATCTCTGAAATAAATGTAAATAAAAGCTTTGTTTCCACTGAGGGAAATGATTTCAGCATTCAAAAATAGACAGGAGGTCTGCTTCGCTACAACATGTAGTTACATTTCTGGGGAGGTGCACGACAGGCTATGACGTAGGCTCTAGGCCGTTATCGAGCTACGGCGTCGATTCATCGTAGAAGTATAAATTCTGCCTTAGCAATGGGCGATATATCTTAACTAAATGTATCGTGGCTAGTTCCATGTGGGATGTATAAAATGACTATATTGTGAAAATTGAGTATGAAATATCAAGTAATTTTTTAAAGCCAGCAGCACAAAAGTGATATATCACACACACTTCACCCTCCATCCAGACCACTCTTTTCTGAGAGATAGTGTGTGAGCAGACCTGTGTGTTTGTATTTGTGGGGCTACAGACGGCGACCATTAAGTTGCATTTTGCTACCATGGAGCACCAGTGCAAGTTGCAAATATTATTGATATATGAACTGGATAGTTGTTGGTTTGGTTGTTACTCACAGTGAATAAATGCTCACGTTTTAAGATAAGATAAAACTTAATTGATCCCACACCAGGGAAATTACGACGCCTTTGTAATAGTTTAACTTTCCTCTAACTGCTAACGTCTAACTGTTGATCAGAAGCTTCATGATATTAAGAATATCAAATATATATTGTGTTGTGATACAGCCTAAAAACACAGCAGTATCATTTACAGGCCATCATTTTTCTGACTGTATGTCCCTCTCTTTTTCTGTCTGTCCTATTGTCCCTTCATCTGTTGCAGCATAAGAAGCTTGCAGAAGGCAGTGCCTATGAGGAGGTGTCCACCTCCACTCCCTACTCAGAGAATGATATCAGCAACTCCATCAAAAATGGCATCCTGTACCTGGAAGACCCCATTAATCATGTAAGCATGTGTATCATGTGTAAATGGATTCTCTGTGCTGCATCAGCGCTGACAGTAAGCTGGAAATATGATGCACTGAAGTAGCTTCTATAACAAGCCTGTTTTGTGTTGTCTCTACTCTAAAGTGTTTGGATTTTAGCTATAATAAAGCACAGATACATCATCATCTTACGGCTTGATGCTTCTGTCTGTCTAACATTAATTTCATATTTGGGTCCCACTTGTTTTTAGAACCAGGTTTTGACTTCACAAGCTCTTTGAGACCATTACACTCTGTGTAAGAGGGCAGCTTCTTGCCTGCTCGGGCCACTTTTCAATGCAACACATGGATCCTCTAAATATTTAATCTAACCATTCACCCTCTCCCCCCCCCCCCCCCCCCCCTTAGGAGTGGTACCCTCATTTCTTTGTCCTGACCAGCAGTAAGATCTACTACTCAGAGGAGACCTCCAGTAACCAGGGCAACGATGATGAGGAGGAGCACAGAGAGGTTAGTAGGCCTGATCTGCTATTGATATACATGAAGATGAGAATCACTTGTCCTGGTTTATGAACTTGTCCTTGTAACAGGATCTGCTCAGCACCAGATATTGCACTTAATTTACACACAGTATGAGAAATACAGTATTTTCTGTAGAGGTTGTGGTTTCTAATATTCAAAAACTGTGTCTCTTTTCTTGTGCACATGAAAAGAGGGAACAATATTGGGCTGGTGCAGCTAAATGAAGGTGTACACACGCTTGTGAAATATGTGTCAGTTGACTAACAGCTCCCTCTCTTCTCTAATCGTACAGGTGTCCAACGGTATGGACCAGCACGTGACGGAGAAATGGTTCCACGGGAAGCTGGGCGCAGGGCGGGACGGTCGGCAGATAGCTGAGAGGTTACTGTCGGAGTACTGCCTGGAGACTGGAGCTCCAGATGGCTCCTTCCTGGTCCGAGAGAGCGAGACTTTTGTGGGAGACTACACGCTGTCTTTCTGGTATGGTGCACATGATTTAACAGACAGAGTATCTGCAAACTTCCAAAAGTAATGAGACTATATAGATAAAGGACAATGATTTAACTGACCTTTTGCTAAGCCCTGCCCCTTTGTGATGGTCCAACAAGCTGTGGGAGTGAGCATGGAGCCCACACTGTAACTAACTGCACTCCCTGAAGACATATTATCACATTTTTGGAAAAATGAAAAAGTGGTTCCAGAGAGAAGCAGACAGAGGGGTCTACAGTCTGTGTTTGAAGGATATATCCAGGATGTCAAACTGACTCAGCAGCAACAACAGGTTAAAAAGACAAAGATAGTTAGAAGCTAAAGCCGAACTATAGGCTACAGATCACAGTGTAAAAGTGAACCACCACATCACTGCTGATCGCCACAGAAGACA
>NC_065521.1:28864078-28933407 GCF_006386435.1 Epinephelus moara
AGTATCATTAATACACGACGTGCCCCAGGCACAACATTTAGCTCCAAATCCACAAAACCAGCCTGAAAATGAAGGAAATCTGAAGCGACTGCATTAGAGTCAATGGAGCACAGCTGGGTTGTTGTCAGACCCTGGTCTGAGCCGGCCTGATTCTACGTTATGAATGGCCTTGTGGATGTACACTGTAAAATGTATCCATAACATCCTCTGTACTCATATCATATAGCATTTCTTCGCTTTTGGAAACGTGGCTAGTTTGCAATACAAGTGAAGATAAAAGAAAGTGCTGTTTGTAGAGCACACGCCATGTCTACGAGGAGGCAAAATCCAACTTGTAGTTTGTCCTTGTCTCCATCTACCTCACTGTCACGTCAAATGATGGCATTGGATGCAGGGATAAAACTGATTTTGAAGCTGCACACTCAGGTTTCTAGTTCAATGTGACATGCACTGAGGAACTTATTGCTTCAGTCGACTACAGTCACCATCAATGCTGATTGGACATCCACATTCTCTTTGACAACAGAAAAGTGTTAACAGTAACATTTCATCATGATAATTAAAATATTTAAATTGTTGTCAGTATGCAGCCTTATCTATTGCACACTGATGTGTTGGTGGAAAACTCTCCCGTGTGTTCTGTAGGCTTACCTCGTGCAAATAACAGTGACACACTGACGGATCAATCAGTGTCAATTTCTCCATTATTGATTGAATGGGGTTGTTGTCACGGTCTGAAGTGTAATTATTCATTTTCTGGCTGCTAATGAAATGGCTCCAGTGAGTGGAGCTAAAGCTAATCAATCAGCATGTATGTGATTTAAACACAACGTATGGAAACCATGCTCAGAGGGCAGTATGTTGGAGGTTAACAAGGGGAGTTTGTTTTTTAGTAGGAAAGCTTATGAAATATCTTAACATAAAGGTTTTTAAGATTTTTGGTTGCTCAATTTTTTTGTTTCCCATTTCTGCACCAGGCGTTCAGGGCGGGTGCAGCACTGTCGTATCCACTCGCGTCAGGAGGCAGGCAGCCCCAAGTTCTACCTGACTGACAACTTGGTATTCGACACGCTCTTTGCCCTGATCAACCACTACCAGCAGGTGGCGCTGCGCTGCAACGAGTTTGAGATGAAGCTGACTGAGCCGGTGCCTCAGACCAATGCTCATGAGAGCAAAGAGTGAGTCTCCAGCAGCTTTACACAGATCAGGAAGAATTTGAAATTATGGATGTGAAGTGAAACTGTGAGCTCAAGCTGTAATTATCTGCCGTCTATCTGTGTTTTGTTGTTCATCGCAGATGGTACCATGCCAACCTGTCCAGGAGCCAAGCAGAAAACATGCTGATGAGGGTACCTCGTGACGGGGCTTTCCTCGTGAGGAAGAGGGCGGAACCCAACTCGTTTGCCATTTCCTTCAGGTAACTTCTTCCTGTCCTATTCCCCTCATTAAGTGATACTTGTTTATATCCTAAGCCATTTACGTCTAACTTCCTTTTCACGTGCAAGGATGTCTGAAGGCAAAGGAAAATGGTTATGAACTGTATAAAATTCTACATTTACAGTTAAGTTTCAGTTCAACTTCCGACCGTGACAGAGATGATAGCTTTCAGAGATTGTTTACTGGTGTCATATTTTGACACCAGTTTAAATGCTGAACAGGTTTTACTATAATCAAAGTATGTATTACTTTGATTAAATATAGGTAAATATACTGTACGTTGCCGTTCAGTCGATGGGTTACCATTTAAAATTTGCGTTTCAATGGATACTGCCATTGTTGGGTGATGTCAGACTACTGCTTCTTTAAGTTGGATTGATTTGCTGCTGAGTTTACAAGTAGGAATTCCAACTGTGGATTACAGAATTAGCATAACCAATACACACCACAACTGCTGCACATCTATCCATGCTGGAAGAGGGATCCCTCCTCAGTTGCTCTTCCCGAGGATTAATTTTTTTCCCCCGTTAAGGGTTTTTTTTGGGGAGTTTTTCGTTATCCGCAGTGAGGGTCCAAAGGACAGAGGGATGTATGTTGTAAAGCCCTCTGAGGCAAATTGTTAATTGTGACATCGGGCTTTATAAATAAAATTGAATTGAATTAATATTCATGTGAAGGCAAAGTTATTGATATCTCGTCTGTGGTTACTCCTCAGGGCCGAGGGAAAGATAAAGCACTGTCGTGTGCAGCAGGAGGGTCAGACCGTGGTGCTGGGCACCTCAGAGTTTGACAGCCTGGTAGATCTCATCAGCTATTATGAGAAGCACCCTCTGTACCGCAAAATGAAACTGCGGTATCCCATCAATGAGGACACACTGGAGAAGATAGGCACTGATGTGAGTACGGTTTTACAGACAATGGCACACTTAACAGAAATTAATGTAATGTTTGTGTGGGGAAAAAAAGTCTGTAGTTTGCATTCTGTGGTAAAAGTCCCCTGCAGCCTTGCGAAAGAGCTGATTAACACACACACTGCTGTCCAATAGGAGCCAGACTACGGATCACTGTACGAGGGAAGGAATCCGGGCTTTTACGTGGAGGCCAACCAAATGCCAACATTTAAGGTGAGTGTCCAGTATCGATTCTTAGATGCATCGCGATGTGTACATGGATGATTCGGCATCGATTCACAAATGTCAATAATTATGTAAATGTTTGTTAATAACATCATGTTGACGGAACAAAAGAGGCTGAACTCAGCTGTGAAGTCAGCGTAGCACCTGGACAGGCTAAAGTTAACTTGTACTAATTCATCTTCATAAGTATATTTTAAATACTTAGTTACGCCATCACCCAGAGACTAATATTAATGAGAGGAGCAGCGATCAGCATGTAAACCGGCTGACCAACACATGCATCGATAATCGTTTTATTATCGAATCGTTACCCTCTGAATCATCATCGAATCGAACCGCGAGGTGCCTGTAGATTCCCACCCCTAGTGTCCAGTATGCATAAAGTGAAGACGATGAACGTGTGTGTCACAGCCTTCTGTCTTGTCTTCTCAGTGCACGGTGAAAGCCATGTACGAGTATAAAGCCCAGAGAGATGACGAGCTCTCCTTCGTTAAGAACGCCATTATCACTAATGTGGACAAACAGGAAGGAGGATGGTGAGTGACTTGCATAGCATTTATTCACAAAGTAGCTCTTAATTATCCATTTAGACGAATCATATTTGTTTAGGTAGAGAGAGTGAAGACTAATGACAGGGTGAATTACACAGGATGTTGGCATCAATTTATGGCCATTGTGTGATGTATCACCTTTACCGTGTTTTTTTTTTTTGTCATCTCTCAGGTGGAAGGGTGACTGTGGAGGGAAGAAGCAGCTGTGGTTTCCTGCTAACTATGTAGAGGAGGTCAGTCCATCAGCGGCGGAGCCTGATAGAACTGTGAGTATCAAACCCACCAACTAAGAGTGTATTAATGAAGTTAGTGCACCTTCACCCTCCGCAGGAAGTTTGGGTCCCATCACTCACCTGTCAGTTTGGTTTATGGCTTCAAAACAGGTAGCATTTCTTACCTAATCCTCCTTTTCTCTGTCAAGCAGGAGATGACAGAAAACAGCCCTCTGGGAGATCTGCTGAGAGGAAGTGTGGACGTGTCTTCCTGTCAGATTGGTGAGCGGCCCCTCCACTTCCTGTTTGACTCTGTGCTGCGGGGCTGCAGAGCAGGCAGCCACCTTGCTGCAGGGCAACCTCCTTTTCTGGTTGTTGCATGCACATAATCTCTCCCCTCTTTGATTTTAATTGACACTGTCACCACTTTCTTTATCGTCATTTTTTTCCGCTATCAGCCTCTTCTATTATTAATTCTTCTCCATTTGGTTTTATTATCACTGTTGCTTTTCTTACAGCTCTGTATCTGGTATTTTATTGACATCCTCCAGCTCAGTCAATACGCACCCATTAGTGTTGGCACATGCTGTCATGCATTGTTGTGGCCTCTGCTAACCACCCTTAATACCTGAGCCTGTTGTCCTCACAGCTTTTGGCGGGCTTTTGGCTCCATCTAGTGGTTGTATGGGGAAAGATCTTCTTGAACACTTTGTTCCGAAGCTTCCTTCACATGACCACTGGCAGAATCAGAGCAGCAGAAGCCCATTGTTTTTCTGTGAAGAAAGTGATGACGCTGAACTTTGAGACAGGGCTGCTGTTTATGTTGCACATTAGTCGTCGCCGGGCTCAAAGTTCACATCATTTGAACTTAAATCCTGTTTGCATATGACCCTTTTTTAAAACCTGTCTAATCAGATAACAGCTGACTAAGATGTTTAAAACACAAGAAGGGGGGGTTCAACGTTACACATGAAAGAAAATAGGAAGCAGAGTTAAAGATTCAAATAGCAGAGTAGGTTGTGTACATCCACAAACTCACTACTCACTGCTGGAACACCCAAAAAAGCAGGCACCTTGCTACAAACACTATCAGAGGCTGACCACTCACACACACACACACACATTTTTTCTGGAACTGTACAAACTACAAACAAAACAAACAAAAAATATTTTAGGATGTGTAATCCCAATACCTGCCCTGTGATGTATCTCGGGGACTTGATGGCAGAAAAAATACCTACTTGAGTAAAGTTTTACTTGCAGCAAGTAAGAAAGCCGTCACCAGACATTGGCTGAATATAAATGCTCTGTAGCAGGAAACACTGGCTGGAAACTATCCAAGGCATTTTAGTTATGGAAAAGTTGACATATGTTTTGAGAGTCAAAGAGAATACGTTTAAAAAGAAGTGGAAAAAACTGAACATTTATGTGAGACATGATACCAAAGAAATGAATGCCTAACTAGACAACCATTCATTGTTGAGTTATATTTTTATTTGGCTTGTGTGTGTTATTGTATTTTTTTTGTGCTGCTCTGTCTATACCTCTGCGAAAACTTGATAACATCTTAAGTGAGAAAAGATTAAAGTAAAAAAAAAAGAGAGAGACTGTCTCAGACTTTCCAAATAATTTCTTATAAACAACAATTTAACAGTTGTTTATAAATTAAACTGACGGCAGTGAGTGAAGTCCATACAGGTCACAGTGTGCACAATGTTTTTCTATTTTACTAGATGCTTGTCTTTCTTACCGTTTGACTGAAACTTGACCTCATTTTGACAGATGAAACTGAATTAAAATTATTTGACATTTTGGTTTGTGGCACAGTCTGGAAACCTGTGTTTGTGCTCCTCATTACTCATTTTCTGCCCCTTTTTTTAACACTTCCCCTTGTTTTCCTTTCAGTTGTGCGTCCTGACGGGAAGGGCAGCAGGCCTCATGTCTTCTCCCTGGTGCCCAACGCCTCCATGCGGACAGGCCCGGTGCTGGACGTTGCTGCCAGCAGCCAAGAGGAACTCAAGGAATGGGTGTTCAAGATCCGCGAGGTCACAATGACCTCAGAGGCCAAGGTAAATAAATGTAAATCACATGCAGGCCAGGACTCGTATCATGCTCATGCCACATTGTGGGTTCGTAGAGCCAGTCATGACTTGTGTTTGCCCTATAATACCCACAACCTGTATTTAGGAAGCACTGACTGAGCAGTGAACACATATGGTGTTTTTCAGGAATGCCATTTTGCAGACTCACCACACAGTTTCACACCTGGAAGCCGTCTTGTTTTGCTTTGTACAACAACCTGAGCGGTAGTTGTTGAGGGGAGGAACAAGCTTCAGGCTAGTGTTAGCGTCAGCGATGTGAAGTGATGTGTGTTACTGTCGGAGCAGCTGTGTTTTAAAGTTTGTGTCCCTGTGCCCAGCTGGAGGAGGGGAAGATGATGGAGAGGAGGAAGAAGATTGCACTGGAATTATCCGACCTGGTCATCTACTGTAGGCCTGTGCCGTTTGATGAAGACAGTAAGGGTTACAGTTTATCACACACAGAAGCAGAGATTTCATACCTATGACATGCTACAAATAGGCACATGTCCAGTATCAGTACAGGTAGGTCAGGTCTGTCTTTTCTTTCTGCCTCCTGTAGAGATTGGCACAGAGCGGGCCTGTTTCAGGGACATGTCATCCTTCCCTGAAACCAAGGCAGAGAAGTACGTCAACAAGATCAAGGGGAAGAAGTTCCTGCAGTACAATCGACTGCAGCTGTCCAGAATCTACCCCAGAGGCCAGAGACTAGACTCGTCGAACTACGACCCTCTGCCCATGTGGCTCTGTGGGTCCCAGCTGGTGGCACTCAACTTCCAGACAGCAGGTATCTCCCTTCTTGTTGGAGCAGATAAAATAATATAGAATATATTTGTTTTCTACGGAAGATGAGAACGGCCATGTATTTTTTTTTTTTTTGTGCGCTGTTATGTCGTGATAACGACTTATTATTTCGTTATCTCGATATAACAAAGATCGTTCTCGTCTTCCGTAGTTTTCTTACTCTTCCTGACATTTTTTCCCTTCCCGAACGTGCAGACAAGCCCATGCAGATGAACCAGGCTCTGTTCATGCTGAACGGAAGGAGTGGCTACGTCCTTCAGCCGCCCATCATGAGGGACGACACCTTTGATCCCTTCGACAGACATACGCTGCGAGGCCTCGAACAAGTCACTCTAGAGATCGAGGTGCAGTAAAGAGAGGATTAGACTGTGTGTATGCATGTGTGATGCTGTAGTGCAGAGGGGAGGTGCTCCCCCTCCGTCGTCCAGCGGGCGTGGTAGAGGTGAAGGGAGGGGGCACAAAGAGATGTGAGGCAAAGATACTGCATGAGGTGAAAGCCACATGTGTATGAGGGCGTGCTAAAAACAATGGAAGGTGGTTATTGTAGTTTGGCTGGTAATTTGGCCTGTTAATCGAATGGGTTAACTATTTATGGCCGATATCACACAGTATCAGTTGGTTTGACACGTCAAAAATGTCTCGTCCACACATACTTCTTCACCAAAGTTCACCAAAGTTGAATTTCATATAATGCAAAGATGCAGGTTTGCTTGGCCACAGAAGCAAATGTCGTATTCGCACCTTTGCTTGCATTGAATATAAGGGGGTATGAGTCAAGTTTTGTGCATGTGTGACCGTGCCCTGATGACGTTGCATCCCTAGGCCCCTCATGTACTTCCTTGTAACTGAGCCAAGCCTTCTGTGAGGACTGTGTGTTATCATTCTTCCAAATTAGCTGTACTTTTCTGACACACTAATCGGCATGGAAGCTATGCAGTGTACTGCTGTGGATGGCACGTTAGTTCAGATCTGAAATTCACAGTAACACAAACAAACAAACCAGTTGAGGCTGCAGCTTCCTCGTTCTGTCAGGTAAAATGACTGTTTGTGGAAGGAGTCGGGTGGCTTTGAAGAGTGATGTAACGGCTTCAGTGGGTGTTTCCATTCGAAAAGCCCGTGAAAGAATGCAAATGAACCTGTCCTTTAAAAATCATAGAAAAGACTCTCCTCATAACTCCAGAAACAAGTGTTCTTTAGGATCAAAGTAATGTAGGAACTGCTAATAGCGTCTTCAGCATGCTGTAATTGATGCCAATTTGTCGAGATGTAACAAATCTAAGGAAACAGCTGAGTATATGACTCTGTAACAGCGTAGTTGTGGGGTGCAGCTGTCTCAGATTTGTCTGAGGGTTGAGGCCCACAGTGTAAGACTTCGACAACCACACAGTGTACGTGTCTGTATTCATGTGCTTGAACCAGTGATAAGATCTAAAAGTAGTAACCTGTTTTCCTCTTCCTCCCCTCTGAAGGTTTTGGGCGCCCGGCACCTGCCCAAGCACGGGCGTGGCATAGTTTGTCCTTTGATCGAGATCGAGGTGTGCGGGGCAGAATACGACAGTGCCAAGCAAAAAACTGACTCAGAAGGTGAGCGCTGCTCTAATTTTAACCATGGGTGTGTCCTCCAGCGAAGTGACACTCTGCCAGAACTGAATGAGTAGCTGCCGTTGGATACTGGATACATAACCCTCATGTAATTTCCTGCCTGGTCCTAGAAAAACAGGAAGTTGTACAAACAACAAAGCCATGCGTGGGAATACAAAGAGAAAATGCTGGAGGAAACTCTGACACAGCTCTCATCAGGGTTTAGCCCAAGAAGAAACACAACTATGATGTACTTGCACTTATACTCTCTTAAAATTATAATATTGCTGTATTCAATAATAAGTAATGTGTGATGGTGATTGTATCGACATTGGCAGCATTTCTTCAACTATAGAGTCTCTTTCTTTGTGTCTTAACTGCATGCCAAGTAGATCATTGAGCTTTCAGTGAAGAAAATTTAGCCTGTTAAGCAGAAGTTGAGGCATTCTCACCATTATCCATAATGCGATGAGGGTGTGCTGCTATGGACAGCTGATTCTGAGCCTTTTACAGTGATATGTTTAGAGTTTTTTTTTAGGTATAAGTTTTGAAATAATGAGTGAGTTTTTCTCTGCTGTTTTACTTACGGTTATCTCTCCTGCATTGTGGTTTTTCCAACATTAAGACAAGGCAAAATCAGCTATATTGAGCTGTATGGACCCCAATTTGATCCTTTGTTTTACATCAGCTGCTGTTTTCACTGAGGCTTTCATGCACAGCAACGCGATGAGTGCAGCTGTCATCAATTCGCCAACTCTCCGTCTCTCCTCCAGTCTAAGCCCCGCCTGCTGCGAGACATCACAAACCATAACCAACAGCAAAATGCAATATGACAGTGTTTTTTCACTGCCCTGCTTCGAGGAGAGACGGACAGTGGTGCAGAACCCACAACGACCACACTCACTACAACATGACAAGTGCAACGAAAGCCCCGCAGGCAAAAACAACATTTAGAAAAATGTATTATGTGCAGACAATGAAAATAAATACTCAACAAAATACAGTTTATTTAGGTAACGGACACAGGCTGCAAAAAACACCGGAGAATACGCTCTTAAAGGGAGAGAAATTACCCCAAGACAGGTAACAGGCCAAAGAGATTAAAGAGAGGGTTTGTTATTTATACTTTATTTTGTTAAAAAAAATGGCATGGTCTGAGTGCTTTACAGAGCTATTGTCAAGTGTGTAAATTTGGTTAATTGTAGTGTGCGCTGGCTAGCTGAATTATCTAGGACAATAGAAGTACTGGATCGGGACTCTATCGGCAAAATTAAATGACCCGGATTGGGATCTGTGGCAAAAAAAACTTGGTCGGCACATCCCTAGTAGTTTTCACACTGCTGTTACTGGTTACAAGACCAGTAGTGCACATACATATCGTACGTTTCTCATCTCCGTCTTCTTCTTGTCGTCTCCAGCTGACAACGGTCTGAACCCCACGTGGCCCCGAAAGCCATTCCAGTTCACGGTCTGCAACTCTGCCTTCGCCTTCCTGCGCTTTGTGGTGTACGAGATCGACATGTTCAATGACCAAAACTTCCTGGCTCAGGCCACATTCCCCATTCACAGCCTCAAGACAGGTACACGCAGCATGAATGTGACTCTCTGACATGACCTAAAATCCAGCAGCAAATCAGCGCTGTGATAAGATTCTCTTGTTGTGACACCAGGTTACCGGTCAGTACCTCTGAAGAACAGCTTCAATGAGGATCTGGAGTTGGCTTCTCTGTTAGTCCACATGGACATCATCAGGGGCAGGGTGAGCTGCTGTTCTTTACTCTGCCTTTTTTAAGCCCCGCACTGTGGCGTCGGTGAAAATGTAAACCCAAGCTTGTGGATTACAGCTGTTGTGGTCCTCTCTTATATCCCTGACATGTAGAAATGTAATTAAATCAGGTTATGTTGTTAATGTTAACCGGATAACTAGCATCCCGAATCCGTCCCGTCAGACTTGTGGTTTCCCTTTTGGAATGACACAGACAGACTACCGCCGCAGGCACAGAACATATGTGCTTGTTGGCCGCTGGCTGTAGTCTTTACAGTGTGTTCAAGTGCAACATTTTGGCAGGGACACAGGTGACGCGAGGTGACGCAACAGTCTTTGTCTGTGGACAGAGCCAGACTAGCTGTTTCCCTCTGTTTCCAGTCTTAATGCTAAGCTAAGCTAACCAGCTTTACGGAATTGATCTTCCCATCTAACTCTGCAAAATAGCGAAGCATATTTTCTGAAAATGCTAAACTAATCCTTTAAAATGAGGCCGTATGTTAGAGTTTATCTATGAGAGCATGAACACTCAGAACAATAGAGGCCCGTGGAGCTGACGCTTTGGTACGTTTCTCTGCCCTCATCGTTCTCTCAGGATGAAAACGGAGAGGTCCTGAGCCCGTTCCTTCCAGTCGGGGCAACCTCAGTGTCAGCATCTGCCCAAGCAGGGCGGGAACGTTTGGGGGAACTGGGCTCGGTGTCGTCGACTTCCTCCAACATGTCTCCTGTGCCCCAGTCGCCGGCCCAGGCCATGGCCTACAGGGGGAGGGAGGGCTCCTTCGAGTCCCGCTACCAGTCCCCTCTGGAGGAATTCAGGGTGTCCCAGGAGGCACTGTTGGACCACATGGACCCACAGAACAGACAGACAAGGTAAATGTGCAGCGTCTTGGGTTTTTTTCATGCCTGTGCTGTGAGTTTTGTAGCAGTAGAAGATTCCAGACATCCTCCTGTCTTTGTCTTTACCTCAGGATGTTGCGGAGGACCAGAGTGGGCGGAGAGAACCGTGTCTAAGTCCAAGCCAATCAGGACGCATTTNCCCCAACCCTCCACTCTCTCTCTCTGCCTCTCTCCCTCTCTGTCCCCTCCCGCCCAGCCGCCCAGCCTCTTCACCACTCGCCTGACGAGAAGGAGGGACTCGGACACAAGAGGAGAGGGAGGGCCGCTGAGAGGAAGCTGACCGCCGCGGACAGGAAGAAGAAACGGGACATTCACAGGAGGACAAGGCTGAAAAAGTTCCAGCTCTGGACTGGCTGTTTTGCGGGGCGGGTTGTCCTCTCTTGTGTTTAAGGTGTGCACAACAGCTGCTTAATGTGGAGGCTGAGAAGAGGGAAAGAGAGAGAGTTATAAAAAGGTATCAGTTTGAAACTGTTTCCCGGTTAAGTTTCTTCGCACTTCTCTATTAGGCGTATATGAATATATGTATTTATTCCTGCTGTGCTGTTGGCCGGAGAACAGCAGCTGACCTGCTCTCAAAGAGCTCCTGTCTCCATGTTTTTAATTATTATTATTATTTAAACCTTTAAACATTCATAATGTGACTTTTTTTTTTTTTTTTCTTCTTTTTTTTTTTTAAATGTATATGTGTAAAACACGAGGGCTCTCTACGGCTATTTTAATGTCTCTCTCTTCTTCTGCTTTGTGGAGGAAATTAAGCGCCTCCAGTCAAACGCCCCGAGTCTGGAGGAATATTTCATTCTTTTTATTCTGATTATTATTTTTTTTTTTTTGAAGGCATCAGGAAGAAGTCATAGACTGTTTGTGTCGGAAGCAGCGAGAGAGCTGCCAGCATCATATGTTACGTAGGCAGACACGAACGCACACACACACACACACACACACACACACACACACAGAGGCTTCTTTTTATTATTTCTAACTTACATTCCAAATAACTGCACATCATTCCATTTTCCTGCATCGCAGGCGCCTTTACAAGCCAGTCTAACACATTCAAAACTTCTGTCTCCCTCAATCGTCTTACTCCACATCCATCATGTCTGTAGAAGGTCTAACACCACACTGTCTGATAACGCAGGACCAGGGATACATGTCGACCCCAGATGAGGTTGTAGCCTCGAGTGTGAGTGATAACTGTGTTCAGTTTTATCCCCTTTCTTGCTTGTTTTACCTACGAACATGTTGACGGGCCGTTTCCACAGCAACACAGCTCTGTCAAATAAGGGATAGTTCATACGGCTGCAAGGTTACAGCTAACAATTCTAATACTCATTACTGTGCTGGATAATTTGATCAGTTTTGGGATTAACAAAGTGGTTTGAGGAGCACGATACTGTACTCACATTTGAAAACATTTTCATTTACAGTGTACGTATTAGGCGTGGCAATCACCAGGCTCTGAAATTGCAATTTTAAATGTTTCGCGATATGCTGAGTATCGTGATAACATATTTTGCAATATATTTTAACAGCAAAGAATGTCCCCAACTTTTGTCAACGTCTCTTTCATCAAATAAGACAGTTTTCGGTCTGTTCATCTCAATTTAGTCATTTTTATTGCAGCAAAATTTATTTAGTCGACTCAAAAAGCAATTGATTTAATTCTTCTAGTAGGCTATCAAAAGTTTAATTTGTATTTGCACTATCAATAATTAATATAGGAGAAGAAAGTAACAGTATTGCCACACAAAATACTGCGACACTATGCTGTATTGATTCCCCCACCCCCGCCTATAGTAATGGGAATTAAGCTTGTAATACAATTATGCGATTAACTTTGCAGCCTTGTGTTTCCATGATTTTTTTTACTGACATTTCAAGTCTTACTAGAACTTCTGGCCCCGTAATTCTGTGTTATTAATCGAGGTTAACTGACACAGCTCTATGGCTGCAGTGAGTATAAAAAGTGTTGCTGTTTCCATTCAAGAACGTTTTCAAAAGATGTCTCTGAGAAGTGGTTTCGGTCAGAAGCAAAGGTGTTTTGCTGCAGCCAGCTTGTTTTTATTTGTCAGCATGGCTACAGCGGGAGTTCTCCATGTTTGGAAGGAAATTGTTGACCAAGTGAGAAGGTTTGCATCGCCGGTGTTGAGTAAAGCATGCCATACACTCCTGACTGGTGCATTCTGCTGCACCACAAAGACATAAGGGACCTTTTGTGTTTGTGCTGCCGCGGTGTTCTGGGGGAGTTTTGTCACAGCACCAAGCTGCTTCCCAGAAACCTGCGCGGATTTTAAGTTACACTGCCACGATCAAATTGCCACTGCCCGTGATGTTTTTGTGCTGAAATGTGCAAAGTTGCAGACACTGCGTAAACAACTGGCTGACGGCTCCGAGTGCCGCCACATGTTATCATTCCCAATGTCAGACTTTCATTCTGGCTTCTGTTCATAAATGTTGACTCTCTAATTAAGACTCCTCTTGAGGTGAATGTCAGTGCACTTAGATGTGCGGGGGGGGTGTTCTCATTTCCTGCGTTTGTGGTGTGAGAGCGTGTTTGAGAGGAGCAGGCCAGGTCTACGCTGCAGACTTAGTTGTAGCTGTGTTTCTGTGGTGGATGGATGACAAAGGTGCCTGTGGGGGGGCAGAGGCCTGTGCTCTGGGCCTTCAGTGAGCCCAGACTGAGCTTGTTTATATAATGGTGTTATCTTTCCAGGTTCGTATCGGAAACGGTGTTTTCTCTGCTTGTATGTGATGACTATATGATGTAAACTCAGTATTCTCACTCAGTGTTTGACCACTGAGACACACCTAAGCCATATGGTATGATTTAAGTAAAGGTAAAAGCAGGGACAGGAGTGAATACTTGAGGTCTCAAAGTTTTTTTAGCATCTTGTGTTCGCACCCCATTATTAATCCCAAAGCTCGCCCGTATTACACTTTTTTTTTTCTCCCCCCTCCTGTGGTCGATGAATGGTCTTTGTGGAGAGCTCTCCCTCCAATGCTGCATTGCTCTTATTGCTGACCTGTCTGTGTGCCTCCGTCTATGTACACTTCACATTAACGCCACATCCTTCACCTCCCCTGCTGGGCTTCAAGCACCTGCACAGCCACGGTGCACCCACACAGGTGCTGTGACTTATTTCGACTGATGGGACCTCCTCTCAGCACTGTGTGAGCATGTAAAGACCATGTGACTCTACTGTTCAGTTTGTTGTACCGGTTATGGCGGGACAACGTAAACTCCCAGCAAACCTGTAAAGCGGTCCGTATCAACCAGGATAACGAAGAGCATCTGTGTGGGTGTGCAGGGCCCATTAGTGTCTTTTTTCTTTTCTTCAATCTTGTCTGTTTTGTTACCGACAGTCTCATTTACAAACGCCTTTCTGTAATGTGCCTAAACTATGGAGAGGAAAAGTATTCATTTTAATTTTGCCTTTCATATGAAACATATTCAAGCCTGAAAAGTAAATAAAATACTTACTACTTTATACTACTTTGTCTTATCTTATTTGTGCATTGAAATGTCATCTGATGCATTTATTGTCAGTTCAATGTTCACTGCAACAGAGAGAATTGGTTTTGTCAGCGTCAGTGCTGCAGCACAGGAAGGGAGTGCTAAAGTTTCAGTCTTAGATGTGTTAACAGCTGCCTGAGAGCACGCTGACTAAACTGTTGCAGCGCTGACACGATTAGGAGAATATTAATCAGCAGCCATTTTGATAAGCGACTATCAAGTCCTTTTAGGAGCTTCTTACTGTGAGGATTTGCTGTTTTGTGTCGTCTTACATGGTTTTTATCCGTTTGTTGGACAAAGCAAGCATTTTTGAAGACGTCACCTCGGCTTTTAAGAGGGTGTCACTATTTTTTGACATTTTGTGAAGGTGATTTGTGCCATTGTTGGTATAGAGAGAGGACAGGAAATGAGGAGAGACAGAGATGGGAATGATGTGCAACAACGCCTCTAAATCCCCCAGGCCCATCACTTATCTCATATTTCATTGGTTAAATTATTCACTGAAAAAAAAACAGCAAATTAATTAAAGCCCTAAATAAAAGGCTTTTTGTTGGCGTCGATATGACCAAATCATTTTTCCATTTACAGTCAAGGTTAGGCAGAAGTGATAATATTTGTTGTGCCACCAATGCCTATTACTGGACATTACAAGGACGCCCCCCACAGTCAAGGGCCTCCTTAAGTTTCGTGTTTGGGTTTGGGGCTCCTTTGGTAGAGAATTTCAAGCGTCAAACTCTTAAATTCCTGCTTTCTAGTGATTTTTTTCTGCATCAATTTATGGTGGAAATGTTCATTTTGTCAAAATTAAAGTCCTTCGCTACCTGCAGGTTTTTACTGGGGAGGACACATGCAAGTGCTAAATATTGAGGGTGACGTCTCCCCTGCGTCCCCTGTGAAATCTACGCCTATGCCCCCGATGTAGGGAAGGCAGGATATGTGATTTTATTGTGGAATGCGGATTGCGACAAAAAATAAGTTAACTGTGGTTATTTTCCATTATCACAGAGGCTGCAAAAACTGGCTGCAAACACAACAACCCTTAAACAATTAATCAAGCACTGACATATTTCATATAGAAAGATGTGACGCTGTTTCAAATAGTTTATAAGCCATTGCTTTTCACTGAAAAGGGATGTTCACCAAAATGTGCATCCTATCTGTGATGTAATTAAAGTATTTGCTTCTTAAAGGTGCTGTATGCAACATTTAGAGCATTAATGCAGCAGCAAACCACTATTAGCTATGTAAATATATGGTGGAGTAATGGCATCCTGAGCAGTGAATGAAGTCACGCTACATCCGTGCATGTTGTAATCTGAGCTTCTCTGTGGTTTGTTGTTGTAAACCAGTCCAGCCTTGCGTGTTGGTGCATGTGTGCACTCATTTTTCTGCATCACTTTATTATATATGTATATTTTTCTCAAGATAAAAGTCCTCAGCTACTTTCATGCTTCTGTTGGAGGGAACAAATGCCCATATTTAAAATACTTTGGAGGATGTGTCCCTTCCTGGAATCTACATCTATACATGTGTATCCTGCTGGCTAGCTCATATCGGTTGCTCTGCACTGCACTTGTACAGCAGTTACTGCTGACATTGTGGAACCTCTGTCAGCACTGTTGCAATTGTTTAGCGCTGTTTATGGAGTTAGCACCGCTAGCTGCTAGCCACCGCCATTAGAGTTGTTCTAATGCCGATACCAGTATAAGAAATGCCTCTGGTACTGTCTCAAATGCTGGATCTGGTATCTGTGAGTATATGAATTACTGATACTATAGAATTAATTAATTAAAGTAGTTTCAAGCCAATCAGGCCACTGGCAACTACTGTTATAGAGCAGAAGCAGAATATATCTCCAGTAAATAGTGGAACGTTAGCAAAATGTGAGCAATTTGACATTTTATAGTGGATAAAAGAAAATTCTGTGGCATTCATTCTCTGTATGCGTTTGTCATGGTGTACAACAATGACAGCAACCATTTTACATCCATACAGTTGTTGATCATTTTCCCGGGTAAGTTCAGGTATCAGAATTGGTATTTGGAGGGCAAAAAAATCATACGTGAACATCTCTAACCTCCGTGTTGAGATCCGTGTGTAGACAACTCGTACAGCACAGGAATTTCTAACCAACAATATCGAGAAAGGCAATTCTTTTGGATAATGGTGACATGAGGTCTTCATGTTGTCCCATGCCTACTCCCCCCAATGACACTCGAAGCCACAAATTTATTACATTCTGTTTATTCTGCAAATACCATCTGTAAAAATTATACATCAAGCCTAAGTATGGAACTCTGGTAAAAGTTCACAGTTCTTTTACAGTCAAATTTATGTCATAGGAAAGTTCCATAAAAACAAATGTACGTACATGTCAGTGACGTAAAGAAGCACTTGATGCTACAACACGAACCAGATTCCATAGAGTCTACTATATTGTGTCGCCTTTTTGTGTGAACACAACAGGGTGCTTGCCCTCTTTGGATGACGGAGTTCCAGATATTTTTCCTCGAACTGAACAATTTAAATGTCCTGTTTAACCAAATATGTACAGCTAAGAAATGAAAAGCGAGTACGAAGACGTGGTCGAATGAACGTCAGTGCTGTGTTTCACCAAAGACGCTATGAACAGCCTAGCTAGCACGTTTAAAGTCAGCTGCAAGCATGAAGTCAAAGTGTATGAGTGCAAGTAGGTGGAAAAAAATGGGAGTATGAAGGTGATACGATGGAAACAGAATTTGTCATTTGATTCACTTTAAGGCCTTTAAGGCAAGCACCCTGTAGCAAAGAGCTGTGCAGTTTTTCGTACCCCAAAACAGACTGTGAACAGTCTCTCAACACTCAACACGTCGATCCTCATCTGAGGGTTGATTTGGTCGACAACTGTCCAAAAACCCAACCCCCACCCCTGATCTGCTGAGGTCTCAATCTCCACCACACCTCTCCCCTTTTTTCCCCTTCTATTCTTCCTCCAAATCTACCCTTGTTTTTCCCTTCTTCTTTTCTTCCATCACAGCAGGCAGGCGGAACAAACACGGCAGAAAAACGGCCCCTCCCTCCACCTCATCCACTCCTGCACTTCTACTGGAACTTCCTTCTGAGGGGAAAATGGCGGACGGGAGGATACAGGAGAAGGTCTGTGTTGCGGAGGCGTAGACACAACGAGAGAAGGAGGGCAGGGAGTGGGTGGATGGATAGGAGGGGGGGTGATAGTGGCTTTAGCGTCCATCTCACGTAGCGGGGGAGGTCATGCCTACCTCTAGGGGTGTGAGAGAGGGAGAGGGATGGGTGAGGATGGTTTCAAGGTCCATTTCCATCCAGTGATCCTGTTACAACCGCATCTGCCGCCTTTTCCTCAGACTACTGACACAAAGACCACCTGCGTTGAGAACTCCATCCTCACACAAAAGGCCTCTTCAATCGGTTCCTGTAGTCATAAAAAAATAAAAAAAGGAAATTAAAAATCCATCGCCTCGACAACACGCTCCAGAGAACAAACGAGTATAAATTTTCTTCATGATTATACACAGCAAACACCACATGCCTGTCACAGCATGCCTCATTACTTATAATTACGATCATTGTGTGTTTCACCTGAGACACAATTACACATGTTACGGTTATGATTCATCTCTATTTAACAACCAGTGTTCCCCATCATAATCAAAAACCTAATTAAATCTGAATCATATCGAAGCCGAAATAGTTACAAGGCGCGTCGCGATTTACCTAACTGACGATAACCATGATAATTAAAAATGAAATATTCATATTGTTTTAATGAGACTGTGTAAATAATGCAGCGCCTCTTAAAGGAGCGGTGTGCAGGATTTAGCGGCATCTAGTGGTGAGGACTGCAGACTGCAACCAGCTGAAATTTCTCCAGGTTAGGATTCCTTATGTGCTTTGTTCAGGAGGTTTTTACCACAAGTTGCAGAGATCTCCCCTCCAAAACAAACCCACCAGGTGATTTAAGTGGTGATGTGAGCTTTTCCAGCGCTGTCCAGCTCATATTGGAGGAGCTGCTAACAAGGGTGGCAGACGCAGAAACGCAAATGGCCCACTCTAGAGCCAGTGTTTGGTTTGTCTCATCTGGAATACTGTAAAAACACGGTGGTGCAACATAGAGATCTCCATGGACGAGGACCAGCTCCCTATGAAGATTTAAACGGCTCATTCTAAGGTAACGAAAACACAACTATATCTCTCTGAATCCTACACACTGGACCTTTATATTATTCTACTTTCTATTCATTCTCACTTCGTCTCCCTCTCCCAACGCCATCTGGTTGCCTTTCCACTATCCATGAAGTGTAACTGCTCTTTTTGTACACTTTTGTACGCTTATGACTACAGACTCTCTCCGCCTCGCTCCATTCGTATTTTGAGTATAGTTCTTTTGCCAAAAAAACAAAGGAGACAAAACTAACAATGAAAAAATTAAAGATGAATTCGACTTACAGCTCTTTTTTCTCACATATTCTACAGGTTTTGCGATAATATCATAACTGTCAACAATAATCATGCAGTGACAATTTGATATCGAGCCAGACCAAATAGTTTTACTTTCATTTCAATCAGTAGATTGAAACAATTAGTCTGCTCTTATTCCCATTTATTTCAATCATTTTTCAAGTTGTTTAATGAGAGATAATCACACATCCAACTGTCTCAGATGCAGGTGCGTTGGAAAATATCACAGAAAATCCTGCACACTGCTCCTGCTCAGCTTCACAATTTCCTAATAACACTAATGTTTCGGTGCTGCTGGACCTTCGTCAAGCGTGTTCAACACCATTATTTATGACATTGAGCTGCTCCATCCGTTTCACAGGTGTGAACAGGTGTGGGGGAATTATAATACATGGCGTAAGAGTATTGAACAGTGTTGAACATCTGAATGATTTATGAAAGCTGCCAATGCCAAACATTTCCTGCGTTTTTCTTACTCCTTTGTTCTTTCGTTTGTGTGGTGTGGGACATGGTGCACAGGTTGGTGTCAGTTATTGAAAACCACATCCACAGCTGATTGATTCCCTCACACCTGTGCACACCTGTGAAATGGGTGGAGGAGTTTCTATTTAAATTATGGTGGTGAACACTCTTCACCAAGTTGAGTTGAGCAACAGCAGTGTGCAGGATGTTTTGTTCAGTCATTTTTCAAGTAAAAATGTGATGATTTGCAGATTTTCTTTGTCATATGAGACGGTAAATTGAAACCTTGAGGATGGGTGGACTCGCCCAGAGCTTGTGTATGCTTATTTTCCACTTTCATTTCATAAATTAATCAAAAAATAATTAGCAGATTAATCAATAATGAAAATAATTGTAGGTTACAGTGTGTTATGCTCTGCTGGGTCAGACTTACAGGGACCTAATTACTGTCTGTATCACACTGAAGCCTACTCCACACATGAAGACTACCTTTAGTAGGATTCACAGTCATGTCAGCATTGGCCTCCTCCTCCTCCTCCACCTCCTCCGCTTCTGCTGCGACACCACACACCGACTGCTCCATTTTCTCCTCCGTCCCTCCTCCTGGCTGCGGCTCCAGGGGGGAGGATCCTGCTGTTTGTGGCTCAGCTGCTGCGTCTGGTGCAACTGGTCCTGCTCCTGTCGCATGAGCAGCAGCAGACGGTTCCAACGCCTTGGTGGAGAACCAGTGTCGCACCAAGTCCACTGACAAACCACTGGCCTGAGCCAGTTCCTGCAACTGCACATAGAGAATAAACTGCGTTAAGGCACAGCTCCACGTGGTATCGCAGAGGTTTGGCTTGTTTAGTTTTGATCATACATTCATTCATTTTAAAGACCTCATCGAAGTGAGTCTTTGTTACTTTTAATTAACAGCAGCCACCTTCTTTCAGAAACATGGGAAAAAAAGGCAATGACCAACTTGGTAAGAAATGTCCTACACATTGGAAAGGAAAAAATATATTTAGAATTATTATTACATTTTTAAAATATGTTACAGAATTATTATGATTTTTAAGCACTTCTAGATAATTTCCTTCTCTGCTTGTTTTTAACTTTATATATTTTTTAAAAATGATTTCTTGCTAATTTTTTGGGTCATTTCTCTCTTCGTTGCTCATTGCCTTCTTCCCATTTTTTCTTTTTCTTTTTCTTTTTAAATCAAGCCAATTTGCTCAGGTTTCGAAGGGTTAAACTTACAGACATCACCATGAAACCTCCCCCGTTGATTACTTACATTAACATGATTCTTCTTTGTATTATGTGTTCTGGAATATCAAGTTTAAATGTGCAAATGTATCATTTCTATTAATTGTATAATTAAAAATGCACCAATTTGCATATATTTCCAGAACTGATACCCGCATGAAGGATAAAGCTGGTTTCAAAGCTCTTTGCTTTCATTTTGTTTACATGTTAGAGTCAAAGGTTTTTAAAGAGGGAACTTTGAAATTCTCTTTTTGTCACTTTACAAATCAGAAAACACCGTCAACAACCATATAAAGTCCATTTCAGCCATGTTTTTAGGGAATAAAATGTTATATAATTCAGGCTATGAATGATATACGAATAAAGCCCTCCATTAAAACCTTTAGATTACAGATATGAATAAAACTGTAAAGTCTGGTGAATGTAAGTGCGACTGAAGTGGAGATTTCTTGCTTATAATATGTGATAAAAACGTATTTTGAGAAAATGGCCTTTAAGATAAATAATGTAGACATCGACAAAAACAAACTAAAGGTGAATAAGGTAAACATAAAATAACCCAGTCGATTACTTACATTAAGACAATAGTTTTTTGTAATTTAAGTATGCAACTGAGTGATTATCTAATTAAATATGCACTGTTTGCACACATTTTCAGAACAGAAACCTGAACTGAAATAAACACCTTAATGTGCTTTTTAGATATTTTCTTTGCTCTAGTCTGAAAGGAGACATGTTGTGGAAGAAAAACAGCCCAGAATCTCAAAACTGACCAGTGCATGAACAATTATGCTTATAAGAAACATGCTGCTGCCACTGATACACACTTATATGCATTTAGGAAGTGAAAGTCAATGTCTCTGTATCATAGTCATTTGCATTGAAGTCCCCGAAATATCTTGTGTTTATGTCTGTGGGTGTGTAACTAATAAAATAACTGAACTGGTTTTGAAGCAGTTAACAATGTGCATCTCTCAAAGCCTTTAAAAAGATGAGTGTCAATAAGGCACCTCCTGGAGCGACTCATTTCCGAGGATATAAGTACACTCACTCCTACAGAGCAATTAGCTGAAGTGACTCAAAAATATCCTGTCGTAACTTTTAGCAAAGCAGCACAGATTTATCATCTGCCTCTCAGGTTTCAGTTGTTCAGAAACTATTTAAAATATAAATGCATATTTGTCAACACCTGTGACTCTTCCAGGCTGCCGTGGGCGTCATGGTGGGCCTGGAGGATCTGTGTGTTTGCCTTCTTGAGGTCCTCCTCCAGAGCCATGTTCTGGTAAGACTCCAGCCACTTCAGCTGGCCGTTCTTTTGCACATAGCGGCAGTCCCCAAACCAGCGCACGACCTCAGGTCTGGGCAGTCCAGTCGCTGAGATCATTTCATCATACTGAGTGGCGCTGGGCCACTGGGTACGGGCGTAGACTTGTTTGAGCGTTTGCAGCTGCTCCGCTGTCTTCTTACCTCGGATGGCTGTGGGTTTGGGGGAGTGAGTTGTTTTGGGTGTAGGGGTGGAGGATTGGGATGGTTTTGGGGTGGAGGATGGAGCGGGGCCGGGGGAGGATGTGGGTGTGCTGCTGGATTGAAGCGGGCTGTCCGACCCTTCACCTTCTGCTTTGCCGTTGGCCTCCGTCACCTTCAGCATCTTCAGATTTATTTTAATAGGGTTGACTTTCAGTTCTCCCGACCCGTCCTCTTTCTGTCTCTCCTCCCCATCGGCTTCCATCTCCTCCACCTCCTCCTCTCTCATCGCCCGCTCCGCATCCTCTTTCTTTTTCTCAGCTGCCATTCTCTTCCTCCTCTCAGCGAACCAGCCGTGGATCTCCCTCCTGGTCATCTTGGTCTCAGATCGCAGCCTGTCCACTTCCTCTCCTGTCGGGTCAGGGTCCTGGATAAAGCTGCTCTCCAGAGCCTTTAGCTGAACATAATACAGGAATGGACAAAGGTTAAAAACCCTGAGGAACCGAGTACAATTGATTAATCGATTGGTTGTTAAACAAGAAAATTAACCAGCGATGTTTTTCATTTTTCATTTTAAGTGGAAATATACAAGTTGTCTGCTGTTGTTCTGTTAACGACACCATCGCCATTTAGATTGGTTGCCTAAAAGCATCGCTTTTACTCTGCAACACTGTCACAAGTTACAATCTCCTGTGAAAATCAGGTCTCGATTTTAGCATGGGCGGTATCTTTTTTTTCCATACCTTCCTGAAATGTTATCACTGTTTACAGTGTATGACGTTATTAGTGTGCAGCTAAAAAAAAAAGTGCTGCTAGGGGCTGGGTGTTTACAGTCCTGTAACGTTATCCTCATCCTTCGCAGTCAGTGCAACTGCCTGTTGCATCACACTGACCTCTGGTGGCGCGTGATGTGCACTACATACAATACATCTTCATTACAGCCGCTCATGTATGAGGTTAATGGACTGATGCGTCAGGATTTTTTAATACACTGGTATACCGTGATACCATGAGGACACCCAAGCCTACTCAATTTATGGCACAAAGGAAGTGCGTCAACAACTGCGCAACCAAAAGGGGAACAGAGCTTTTTTTTCCTGGTAGCTAAGGAAAGCTTTCCCCAGTTACCAAAGAGTATCAGTGCAAGTTCTTTTGATTTCTATCCTCGGTAGCAGAAATAGCGACAGGTAGAACACCCGTTATAACAGAAGAAACTGTGGTCGGAAAAATGGAAGCGATCTGATTGTCTTTGTGACAGCGGCACCAACAATAATACCACTTGGAAATGAGGTAGGGAGAGTTGAAATGGAAGTCTTGGAAGTCACTTAGCAATCAAATATGCAAAACTTTTTCACCACAAGACATTTAACAATGATAATGGTATTTTTTCATTGTTTTTAGATCTTTAATGGACCAAAAGGTTCACTGACTAATAGAGAACATTACTAATTTAGCACTGCACTCCTGTTTTACTGTTTAAGTCACGAAGGACTTTTATTTATTCATTTTTTAAGGATTAGATAAATAAATAAATACAAGAGCACTCTATTTTTTTATTCCAATCCAACTGGACTCTGATGCTGGACTGTGTGCAATGCTAGTAGCGGCTAATTTAGCCTTATGCTTCTAGTCTCAAACAGACATGAGGAGTGGTCTGATAACCATACGTCACTCTAACTCCACCCCCTTTTTAAAATTTAAAACCCTTTTTTTTTTTCCAGCCACACGTGCACTGAAATGATCAGATTTCGCACAGCTCCCTTTCAAGCTTAAATTACTGTATAAAACTTATTAACCTCTCCAGTAGAATTCCCCTTTAATTGAAAAAATAATCAATTAATTGATAATGACAACAATCGTCAGTTTCTGCCCTAAAACTAAGTGATCACATGGTCACATTTTGTTATCCTGAACAGCAGATTCAGCATTTTATTTCCATAGCATATCACACACCGAGGGCACAGTCTCACCTGATGAGGTTCTCTCTCCTTGTAGCGGATAGCTGTGAAATCAGGTGACGGCGGTCTGGGGAGTCGACGGGAAGGCGTCGTGGGAGAGGTGGGAGTCAGTGATGCAGTTGGGCTCAGGGGTGCAGAGCTGTGCTGGGGTGTTTTTGCACCGGAGTTGGTGCTACTTTCCGACAGATCAACAGGGTTGGCGCTGCTCCCTGGCGTACTGCTCCCTGGCGTACTGCTCCCTGCTCCCGCTGCAGTGCCAGACTTACTCTGTCCACTTGTGCTGGATCGCGAGCCTTTGAGGTTGCGAAAGTGGTAGCGGCGGTCGCTGAACCACTTGCGGACTTCCCGGACCGTGAGCCCGGTAATAGCAATGAGGCGGTCCACCTCCTCCTGGTCGGGAAACTGGCTGACCTGAAAACTGTCTTTCAGAGCGTTGAGCTGCTCCTGAGACTTCTTGCCCTTGTAAAAACTGGGGTCCAGTGTGGACGCCTCCTCCATTTTGATGGGCGGAGAGTCACTGGTGGGGGGCTCGACGTCATCTGTGCTTATGCTAGTTGTGTGATTTTTGTTGCTGCTACCGTTGGTATCTTTGCTCTTCTGTCTATCACTGCCTGTTTTGCCGTCTTTAGATTTGCTGTCTGTGGCGTTTCTGCTTTCTGCGGTGACTTTGTTGTCACTCTGCACAATGCTGGTGTTGCTGGCTTTGCTGATATCAGTGTTCTTAGCATTCACATGGCTGGTGACATTACTATTGCTCTTGTTATTGCAGTCTGCATTAGCACTGCTGTGTTTACCGTTGACACCGCTAACCTTAGCATTACTAAGATTACTGCTTCCAAGACTAAGGTTGATGACACTTGCGTGACTGCTCGTACTAATACTGCTAGTCCCCACTCTCCCACTCCTACTACTACTGCTGCTGCTGCTGCTGCTAATGATGTTGCTCCCAGTGCTGCTGCTCCCCACCGTCCCCACCACCATGCTGATGCCTTTGTCTGCCACCAGCGCTGCAGCAGGTCGGGCCTGCATCATGGGCCGGGCTGCAGCC
The DNA here is from genome assembly GCF_006386435.1 of Epinephelus moara. NCBI lineage: Eukaryota > Metazoa > Chordata > Actinopteri > Perciformes > Serranidae > Epinephelus > Epinephelus moara. The sequence continues at coordinate 28,888,707 of NC_065521.1, forward strand.
TGGGGCTTAGGTGTGACAGCCAGGGCCACAGGAGCACTGCTAACCTGGATACCGTTTGCCATTACAGGCTGCGTGACGATTACCCCTCCTTGGCTGACGAGAGAGCCCTGCAGGATGTGGGGGATCCCAGTAGCCCCCAGTGAGGCAGGCAGGACTGTGATTGTGTGTTGGGCCGGGCTGTGGTGACTCTGGGTCTGGTTCTGTGAGCTGGAGGGTGCAGTCTGGATGATGGTGTTGAACATCTTCCTCCTGGCCTCCTCGATCTCCTCAGGAGACCAGCTGATGCCTTGTTTGAGTCTCTGAGCTGTGAACCAGATCTTGATCTGCTCTTCTGGGAATTTTGTGACCACCGTCAGGTAGCAGAGCTCCGCCTTTGTGGGGTACGGGAACTTACTGAAAGAGGTTTTCAAGAAGGAAGAGGAGTCCATGGAGGCACTGTAGGTGGGGATGCTGCTCAAAGGAATCATCACCTGGGAGGGAAAAATATGGAAATATAAACGTGAGACTGTTAAGTTACTTGATCTCTACTTAAAAGGTGACTTTGGTATTTTCAACTTGAACCCTAATTTCCTTTGTTGTTGTGTCTCAGTGACTCAAGGGAACATCAGCTTTTAAAGTGGTCCAGCACTGAGTGAGACCGCTGCAGCCGGCAGCTGCGTAACAGGCTGCTATGTCGCCACTCGGGGCATATGTGCAATTTTAATTTACATCCACTGAATGTGCTTGCTGACAGGCTCGGGTTCTTATTGCAAGTGTCTGAAACATTATGCAAAGGTTTCCTAGAGAGAAAAAATGTTTTGTTAAACAGTAAGACCCTTTTAGTTTAATCCCTAAAATCACTATTGCCACTTCCACCAGTCTCCATTTAAATAAACATTAATTTTAGCATACATAAAGACAGCATATTTTCACACCTAAATGGATGAATTAAGGATTCATTTCAACCAAATCAGAGCTGGTGATTGCTGGAACAGTTAAAAGACAAACTAAGATGGTTTTTGTGAGTTTTATTTTGTTTCTGTTGACTTTTAATTAAGTGTGTTTTACAATGATAAAATTACTCTTGATTTAAATAGAGTCTGGTGGGTTTGGTTAAAGAGATTTGGGAAGTGTTCTAGATTAAACAAATATGAATCTTGGACACAAAAACATGGGAAAATTGGGTCAGGGTTAAAAAATACCAAATTTACATTTTACATTCATAACACTGGGACACACATAAATGAATCAAAACACTTACCTTGGGGAGATTTTTGGAGGTCGAAAACGAAGCAGAAGAAATATTTGAGGATGCTGTGATTGGTGCGGATTGTTGAAGGCTTCTGTTTTGAACCACCGAGACCACCTATGAGAAACAGATTTGCAGGAATCTGATTTAACTAATCTTAATTTACTGATGTAAATCAATATGGAAAGACTTTTCCAAAACAGCCAAACTAAGAGACACAATGAACTACCACCCACCTGTGTGATGGGCGTCTTGAGCATTGGTAATGCTCCAGAGCCGTTGACTATCTGGATTGCTGAGGGCAGAGTGACCTTTGTCGTTCCATTGTGGACAATTGTGGGAACATGTGTGACTGTAACTGCAGCAGGCTCTTTTCTTTCAGTCTCTCTGGACGCAGATATAGAGTGCGAGTCTGAGGATGGCTCTTCAGAGACTGGGTGAGACACCACTATACGTTTAGACTCCGATTTGCCCTTCAGCATCCTCATAATCGGGGTTTTGGTGATGGAGATCTCGCTGTCCTTCCCTGTCTCTGCCCCAGTCACCAGATTCTGCTCCACCACTACTCTCCTGTCCCTCTTCCTCAGCTGCAGTGTCGTGTTCAATGTGCTAGGGTGGACCCTGGCGTTATGCAGGGCCAAGCCCTCAAACTTGGGCGCCGAAACTCCACAGCTCACACAGAAGAAGCTGGGGTCCGCACGGAAGTCCTGGTGCCCGGAGTACACATGATCCAAGAACAAGTTAAGGTCATGGGTTTTAAAGTTACAAGGCCTACAGGTGTAAGTGCCAGCACCATCTTTGACAGCATCCCCCACCTCTGGTTTGGAAGACTCTCCTGGGTCGAGCGGGCTTTGTCTGCCCCCTCCAGAAATCCGTGATTGACGGAGAAGAACCGGAGAGTCCTCTTCAACCTCATCTGCTGGGCGTATGACTTTGCTGGGGATCATACATGGAGTAGTGGACTTCCTCTTGCTGGCCATGATGTGACCACAGGGTGGGGAGCGTTGGTCAAATGGCTGAGAATGGGGTGTGAGTGAGACTATGAGTCGTTTCTGGTTGACTATAGACCAGGCGTGGGGGAAGGAGGACAGCGGGACATGTCCATAGGTCCACTTGTAGTTCTCACTGCAATCTTAAAGGGAAAACCTGGAAAAAAAGAGAGGGTAACACATTTTAGTTCAAGTCACGGTTTGGTTTGTGGCATAAAATGTTAAATTTCAAGTACAAATGAGGCACGAGATGGGAGAGGGAGAACAGATTGCGAGGAGGAGAAATAAGAGGGGTATCTTACGCTACTCACTTTCCTCTCAGCTGGAAGAAAATCATGCACGGCTGGATGTTTCCAGGTAAAATACCAACAGCACAAGTCATAATGAGACCTTGTGAAAAGATTCAGCTGAAGCCTTTACATTTTGGTGTTGCTCCTAAATCTTAGAATTTGAAAAAGTCTTCTCCTCAACTCCCCTGTCCCATGAAACTCAAGGCTATCTCTTTTATGAGGGCATTCAAACAGTCTGCTTCTTCACTAAAGGCTTTTTGGGAGAGCTCCTGTCCTACCCCCTTCTTTCCCCTCCCCCACACAACTCTGTCTCACTTCCCCTCGTTCAGACACACCCCCACAGAGAGAGCACATTCTGTATTTCTTTTTAATCCAGAGCCTCTGTAGCTTCACTGAACACCTTTATGAAAGATTGCCACAGAAATACTCACTTGTGAATGTGTTACTTAAGATAGGGTCTACTTGATAATTGCGCAAGTGGGTGTTTCAATAGTTCCTTGGATTTAAAAAAAAAAAAAAAAAAAAGATGGCGTTCTTGCCCAGCACCAGCGCAGACAGCACAGCTAGAAACACAGACCTGCATAAGAATGTGAATCTTTAAAATGTTCACCCCCTTGATCCCTTGTCTCCATACAAAATGGCGAAGCTTCCTGTGGAGGAGTTTTCCCCTCCCTCAGACAGAGAGGTAGTGATGCAGCATTGGAGGACAGCTCTAGGGCAATTACTCACCCAATCACTCTGCACCGACATGACACCTCACGCACAGAGCAGCAAACGCTCACTAAAGTTCATCGGCTCAAAGAAGTTCAACAGGAAAACCCTAAAAGCTTTCAAAGTCCAGCCCCTCCCTATGCAAAGATACTTCACAGACAAATCCAAACCAAATGCAGCTTTTCTGGTAGGCAGCCCAAATCTAAAATAATCTTGCTCTTCTGATGCACAAACAGTCCCATGCAAACTTGCCTGGGACTAGTGTCAGACTAACCTCTTTGTGCATAATGCTGCTGCAGCACCACCATCTCTGTCAGGTGAGAAGCATACGCCAAGTCAGTGTCATCACACAATTGACTGACCGCCAATCAGACATAACTTGTTCGATGGCGAAATACTCTCTGTCTCTTGTACCAACAAACACACAGCCTTGTTTTGCAACATAAAGGTCATGGTACATTAGCTCAAATCTCAGTTAACCCTCACAGGATCGGGGTGTGACAGATGCCCTGTCACACACTAACTGGGCGCATGCATGCGGGGTTCACTTTCCAGTATTCAAAAAGCCGACAACATCAATTCCAGTCAATGTAAGACTTTAAGTGATGTAGTGCACAGTTTATCTGCAGTCCACACTAACTTTTCTGAATTTCGTGAAATCAAAACTACAAATAAACAAACAACAATGACACACGTCATCAAGCCTGTGATGGAAACTTTAATTGGACTCAAATCAAATTGATTATCTTTGCCTGTTTCGTCCCCACTGAGCGAGGGCTACCCCACTCTATGGATCTGAGTGTGAGGGGTTAACAGGCAAATGAAGTTTGCTACTGTGGAGGGAACGTGATGCCCCCTTGTTCCCCCGTGCACCCCCCAGAGAGAGTAACTGCCCTTAGCTTGGAGCTGTTGTGCACCCCTCCTACTCCCCTGCCATTCAGTTCTGCATCAGGGGGCACCGCTCTGCCAAGGCTGGCTGGTCACATGACCAACACAAAGGCTTATGGGTGGGCAGTCTCAACCATCCATCACGTGGTTGTACTGGGTGTGGGTGGGCAAGCGAGAGGAGAGGAGAGGAGAGGGAGAGCGAACGGGAGAGGATGGTGGGGGATGGGCAGCCGGTTTGGGGTGAGGAGGCAAGGGAAGGAGGGGTGTTAACTGTCGTGGAGGAAGCACTGAGGTGTTTCAGTGAGGAATTTTCCTCCCTGATACCCCCCTCTCAAACCAGCCACCCCACCCCGCTAACCCCCGCTCTTCAACGCACTCTTCTTGCTCCAAACTACAATCACACAGTCCTTCCCTCCTCCCTCCCTCCCTCCTTCCCTCCTCGCTGCACTGCAAAGCCTGGAATGTTCCAACCCGAGCTCTTCAGCCAGTGGACATAACCTGAAGTTCAGCTTCAGTGTCTGTATGTGCACACACATGCATTGCAGTGTCTCATGCCGAATAATAACTAAGCACATCGGGTGAAACATTTGCACATATCGACAGCCGCTAAGACTGCTGCAATGGCGGCAAAGTTCACATCACACTCTGATGGGGTGTGAGATAAAAAACAGAAAGTGTATGATCACGTCTGAAGTCAAAAGTTGGGCCTCAGAATGGCGAGTAAGCAGCGGACACCCACAGGCCTCACACAGGTGAGGACTGAAACAATGCACAATACGAGCTGAGCTATTATCAGCGAGTCGGGCAGCTCATGTCTCAGCAATGCCAGGCTCAGACGAGTTTTGTTGACTCACTGGTGTGAGCGTACTGCCAGCTAGTAACTTTAATTTTTAAATTGCTGCACATAGGTTGGATTGACCGTGCGATGATGTTGGGTTTGTGTCTGTTATATGTGTCAGCATTTGCATGTGTGGGTTTCCTGTGAGAGTGGAGAGAGGGGAGGTGGGGTGGGGTGGGCGGGGGTTTGCATGTGTGCTCGTATTTATGTGTGTGTGTGTATGTGGCGTGCGGGGGTGGCTGCCTGCATGCCTGTGTGTGAGGCTTGTTTACTGAGGTAGTGAGGCTGCCATTTTTCCTGTGTGTGAGAGTCAGAGATCTTCCAGTGACACACGAAGACAATGTTTTCGTCCTCCTGGATCATAACCTATATTATCTACGGCTCAGCACAGCGTGACCTCCTTTTATCCCCTGGCCTGACTCTTGTCTAGGCCTGGGCTATATCCTGTGAGTGCAGGCCAATAATAGCACCCACACATGCTAGAAATCCTACAGCCTGGCCGCATAGCGTGGCTGCATGCTAACTAAAGTGCTCCTCTCCTCACCTAGCTGAGAATACAGGTGTAATGTTGATATCTGCATGAGTAACAAATGCTGGTGAACAACACGGGCAGCCCTCTCCTTGTTTGCTCCATTTCTTGCCTCCACACTCGTCTTTTTTCCTTCCTCTTCCTCTGTCTCTTCACCCTCACTCCCCCTCCCTCTCAAACGTCTCTGCACCCTCTGCTTCCCTCCCTCCCACCGTTCCTTCTTCTCCTCCCTCTCTGAGCAAGTTTGGCCCAGGGAGACAGGTCGGCAGCGCCACTGGTGTGTTACTGTCCCCATGGCAACCACCTCCTACCCCCTCTCTCTCTCTCTCTCTCACTCTCCCACCAGCTCATTTCTCTAAAGCACATGCGTGTGGGTAAACACGCACACACATGGTTACTCAGACCTACACACATCTCCTATGCCATCCAGTCCCTGGCTCTACGGGGCTTGTTTGTTCCACACACCCCTGTGAGTGGTATTTGGAGAGTCCCTGCCCTGCTCCTATTTCAGTGCCTCCCTCACGCGGTGTTGATGTCTCCCAGCTAGGTGTGGTCGCCATCGCCAAGGCACGCTATTGGCTGGGGCTGATGGCGTCCCTTCCTGTTAACTCAGCGCCCCAGTCCCTGTCCAGACATCTGCCTGAGCTACTGCCTTAGCTCTCTGTGGCTCTTGTGTTTGGCCTGCAGCGGCCTGAGGCAGGCAGGGCTCCTGTATTCACTGTAGGCGAAGCAGGCATGGACACAGAAACAGGGCTCCAAATCTGGCAGATGCTATCTCTTTCAGAGAGGACTGAGGAACCACCTCTATCCCCAAGTGTATCCAAGCTAATTATCAAGTCTGCACCAAAGCGCAAACCCTTCGCCATCTGAGTCTCTGTTCCAAAACACAAACCCTTTGCTTTTGCCTCCTCTGTGCCAAAACAGAAATCCTTCGCCATGTTTTCCTCTGTCCCAAAACACAACACCTCTTGCCAGTTACTGAATTCACTCCCACCTTAAACAGACATGGCTCCAGCTAACCTCCTCCTGTCAATCAACTGCGGGGTTTCACTCACTCATGCATCTGCTGACAAACACGGCTCACCACTCTCACCGCTTACATGTTTTGTGCGTCTGAACTTCTTTCCACTACCATTTCAGTCTTAATTCAGCATACTGGCAGCAGCAAGGAAACCTCAATGACCGTGTTCCTACAGTGTCATTCCATCTGCTCCTGAGTCCCACTTGGGCTGCTCTCAGGTCAGTGAGCGGATGGCTGCGTGGGTTGCAAACGGCTGCATTGCTGTGGCCACTGCCAGTGCATGCGTTAAAACTGGGTTGCTGAGAGGGGAGGGAGAGAAAAATGGCGGAGCACCATGCTCTGTGCTGTCCAACCTAAAATGGCTGACATCACAAGCTGTTAACCAGCCAAGCAGAGCAAGAGGCTGCTACTGCTGCTGACCCAAACCTGCTCGCTCTGGACGTGTGTGAGTGGATCACACTGCTCTCCCCCCCCCCCCCCCCAAGATTGTGAAAAGGCTCTTGAGCAGCAGCTGACTCTGTGGGCTTTTTTCTTTTTGTGGTCATACTTGGTAGAGATCTGGAAGGAAATTGTCATTACATGGGTCAACAAAACAGAGAGGAGAAGAAACACACTGATGAAAAGTCATGACTGAAGGACTGAAGCGCACAAAGAAATGCTCATTAGGTGTTTGAAAGGCAAAATAGGAAAGAAAAAGATTCTCAATGTGCGAAAAGTGCATGGCCAAAATACAATTTCAGTAAGTGATTCATCCTTTCATAGAAAGCAGCTCAACCTGTGTCAGCAGCAAACCTAAAAACTGAGGGAAAGAAAGGGAGAAGGAAAAAGAGGGGTTGGGGGGGGGTTGAGACTATTCAATGAGATGTAGGAGCTCAAGCATCACCACAGCAACACTATGAAATACAGCCAAATTGAGCATAATGATAATAATAATAACCAACTTTTGTGCTGCTGTTAGGAACATCCAATATTGACAATTCCTAATATTCTAGAAAAACTCCCGCACAGCCAAATTGAGTGCCGTTTATCATTAAATTTTCCTCCTCAACAACAGCATTGAACCCGGCCTATTCTAACAGTACAGGTGTACCGCTGTGGGTGATAAATAGGTAGGTGGATTAGGCTGCTTGTCTATGCTTGGGACTCACGTGGACATCAGACACAAACTAGCTGTCTGGGAAAGCTTTGCTCTAATCCCTGGAGTCACACTCTCATGACAACACTGACATGATAAATAGTCTACCAAGGCAACAGCCCGCAGACTCACTGACTGTTCGGCAACATGGAATAAAACATGAAAGCATGAGTGCTCACAGTTTGTATGTTTAAAAAAAAGTGTAACAAGCTTGATGTTAACAACAAAGTCTGAGAACATACTATCTGACAGACAAAAATAGGCCTAGTGGCATGAGCTCGTGATAAACCATAGTAAATTACTTGTGCAATTTTCATAGAGCAACTCTGAAAAACAATTTTAGTCATAAGTGATGAGACTGAAAGTGATTTCTAACTTCTTCATTCATAGCACAGACTGCAGAAATAAGGAAATTCTGATCAAAATCTCACACGTCTGAGTTTCATATAAGGTGACGACATGTTATTGCTTCTTATAATAACAGATAATATTTATTTAAACGTGTGCGAATAGCGGTATTTAGTGAAACAGCTCCAGCACAAAGTGGCTGGACTGTAACGTTAGTCCCTGAGCGCAGCGGCGTCAAACATTTCCGAAAATGATGCGTGTTCATCTTCCGCTCAAGTTAGGCGGAGTGAGCCCCAACTTAATGGGCTTGACGGCGTTATAGGTTTTTAAACATAGTGCCCAATTCAGAGTGGAGGAAAAAGGCAAGCCCCCAGCCCAAAAAACTCCTCTCTCTCTCCCCCCGTTGGCTGTCGCCATTTTAAGCAGGCGACATGCAGCTGGCCAACACTGCTGAGCCAAAGCGCAGCCCGCAAAGGTAAGGCTTCACAATAGCTCGCACAAGTTTTTGGGAAAGGTGAAACACTTGTGTAAATGTGTACCATAAAAACCACACTCACCTCGCTTTGTCGGAGCTCAGTGTATGCAGCGCAGGATTAAAAAAAAAAAAGTTTACAATGATATGGGCTCAGTGGAGCCAGAAACTGACGGGAGGGTTTGGGCTTCACTGATGGCAACTTATAGGTGTAAGCCCCCTCTGTCCACAGGCTGGTGATACGCGTGACACCGGAGCCACACCGGTCCTCACAACGGCCCCCTGTTTTGCGCTTGTTTATTTCGAGTAGCTCTCAGCGTTAAAGCAGGCAGTGGAGGGGAGGAAAATACGACGGACGTACCGAGGGAAGAGACGGACACGTGACGCAGACGTCACTGACGGTGGAGTTGGCGTGAGAGCTCGAGCTCCGCCGTGCAGAGAGCAGAAGTGAGTCAGTCATCCCGTCCTGACTGTGACCCACCGATACGCGGGGGTCGTGGTCAAGTTTTAGTCAGAGGCAAACGCTGTCCTGAGTGTCTACATTAGACATGATGTTCGAGCTGCTCACACCTGTCCCTCTCCCAGGTGACACCTCTTAAAGAGATAGTACAGCCAGTGTGTCCAAAGTTGTCACCTCTCAACCTCACCAAATAACTACTGTACAAAGAGAAAGCTCATCAGCACATTTATACAAAACTATATAAATATGACTGATCATTCATATGTTCAGTTTTCCTATATCCTCCTGTGAGCTCACAAAGTTAAGATTATACCTGTAATAATTTGACTTTAGATAATGAAAGGTGCTGTCCAAATGATGTAAAATGATTACAATGACATTAATACGGACAGGCCCCAAAAGGTCAAGACTAGAAACAGATGTGTATGTGTGTGAGATTACCGGCTCCAGGAGCGTACAGGTCAACATCTCTCTGTGAGTATTAAAACTAAACATTGTCTTTGAACAGGAAGTACTTTTCAGAAAAAAATGACATCCAGCGGTTATTCCTTTTTTTTTTAAATACAACCTGCTAGTAGTATTTGTGATAAATATCTGTCCTGCTTTGTTATTATATTTATAAAGATGTTTGTATCAGTTAATAAGCACCAGAAACAAAGACCTGTTGTGTTCTCGTTACCTTAGAAAGAGCCGTTTATATCTATATATGGAGAGGGTCCTCTTCTGGTGGAGTCTTCCATGTTGTTTCTACAGTAGCCCAGGGCGGACAAATCAAACACTGGCTCTACATAGGGCCGTTTGCATTCTCACATCAGCCACCACAGTTCTCTAACACACTTGACACATGGGAGCAGTTTCAGTTCTGCAACCTTACCATTAGATTGCATTAAATCCTGCACACTGGACCTTTTTAAGTTTTGAAATCTTTAAATAAAAATTGATGACAGTATAAACTAAAGAAATAAATGTGCTGGGACCTGACACATGTCCACTCTAAAAGATAGGGCCACAAGATTGTGTAATAGTGCAGTATCCGGTTGATATTTTACTTAAGTAGTGCAAAGCCTCTCACAAATGTGCACATAGTGACACTGGGGCTCTTTTTTGCGCCCCGGGGCAGTTGCCTGCTTTGCTTGGTGGGTAATACGGCGTTACACAGACACATTTACTTCGCTCATATATGGCAGTACAAAATATTTATTACTGTTACTTGACTAACAGATCCAGTGTGTAGGATTTAGTAACATCTATTAGCAGAGGTTTATAATCATCTGAAAAATAAGAATTACTGTGTTTAATGTTTAACTTATGTATCCAGCAGGGTCTCCTCTACACCAAATTAAACACTGGCTCTAGATAGGGCTATTTGCATTTTCCTGTGGGCTACCATAGTTCTCCTTCAGGCTCAGCACACGGGAGAGGTTATAGTTATGCAACTTCACTGCTAGATGCCACTAAATACTACACACTGGACCTTTAATAGTGCAAGTACTGTTGTTTTGTTAAACCTGCTGAAGTAGTCCCTGAGTTTATCACAAAGTACAGCTCTTACATTAAAGTTACTACAAGTGTTGCTGGAGTTTTGACCTCTTCAGAATATTTTCCGTCTGCACTGGAAGTAGGTTTTGCCAGAAATCGCGTCTCTGCCTCTCATTTCAGTCGGTGATGACATCAGAATGGACCATGATGAAATAGTAAGGGCTCTTGCTTTTCCACGAAAATCTACTTACATTAAAGTAACATCTTAGAATCAACCGTGGGCCTTTCACAAAAAGGATATGATGAAAAGAGATGGGTTGGTTTCAATAGCAAGATCACATGTGGTAACTTTCCACCACTTAACATAGGAATTTTAATATCACAGCAGATAAAGTTTTCCACATATTAGTTACAGCAGTGTCCCTGTAGCTGTAAACTTACCACTAAGTGTTGCAAACACATCATGTAAGACTTATTGATTTAGCATTAAGCTGTGTTTATTATGCACGCATGCAATTAGAGTCAAATTAAAGATGATGACACATCCCCCACATCTTCCTGAATGAGTCATTCAGGAAGATGTTCAGTGGGTCAATTTTAAGACTCAAAAGAGAAACTGAAATGCACTTAATGTAGGCTATGTCATACCCTGGGGGGATGAATTCATAACTGCAGTGATTCCAGGATATTGCACCTGACATCATTACAAAATACTTACAGATACTAATGTCCTGAGAAATATAATAAAATATCATCAGAATCCATCTGAAGTGAGAGAACACTCCAGCTGGTTTTATGACAGGGGTAAGTTAAAATCCCAGAGTGAACCATTATTGGTTCATTGTTTGCCAAATCACTGCATTTACACCAGTGTATCAGGTAATCCAGCTATTGTGGTCATCTCAAATCAGTGTTAATCAGGGGAGGATGGAGCTAGATAAGACTGACCAGCTGGAGTGAGGCCCACCTGCATAAAGGACGCCCCCTGCTGGACAGCAGCAAGAATAACAGAAAGTAAGGTAAACTAGTATTCACAAGGGGTCAGTAATAAAAACATATTTTTGTTGGTTTTCAAACAACATATAAACTGCTATACAGCATTATACAAGAAGAAGAAAAGACAAGTATATACACATGTATATGCACAAGTACACACCGATCAGCCAAAACATTAAAACCACTGGCAGGTGAAGTGGATAACATTGATCATTTCATCACAATGCAATGGTCTGGTAGGACACCTTGGGTCCTGGCATTCATGTGGTAGCCCCTTTACGCACTCCAACCACCTAAACATTGTTATAGACCAATTACACCCACTCATTGCAATAGTATCCTGATGATAGTAGCCAACCAGCAAGGCAATGCACCGTGCCCAACTGCAAACACTGCTCAGGAATGGTCCAAGGAACGTGACACAGAGCTCAGGGTGTTGACCTAGCTTTCACATTCCCCAGATCCCAATCTGATCGAACATCTGTGGGACAAGCCGGAACCCTAGAGGTCCTTTGTCCAGGCCTTGACAGGTCAGAGCCAAGTCCGATCTACGGTGGAGCCTCTGACCTGTCGAGGCATGGAGACAGGACCTCTGGGGGTGTCCTGTGTTGTCTCAGTGTCCCAGTCTTATCTTGTTACTGTTGCTAAAATTGGTCACGTGTATGACATATCAAATTACAAACATTATTAATCATAAACACACAAGTTTCAACCATGACATCTGATCAGGTTTTGAACCTTGTACCTTTTGTTTCGGGATTGGCTGCAGACTGACTTGGCAGAGATGGCTGCCATCTTGTTTTTACATGGATCAGTGTATATGTTCTTGCAACCACTAGATGGGACAAAAAGTGTCCATGAACGAGGACAACAGGTCAAAGATAAGCAGAATGAAGTGTAAGGTGCAGCAAACCCAGAACGTGATGTCCTCATATGAGGGTGCAGGGTCTCAGGAGGACATACACCGATCAGCCCAAACATTAAAACCACTGACAGGTGAAGTGAATAACTTTGATTATTTTGTTCCAGTGCATTGTTCTGCTGGGAAACCTTTGGTTCTGGCATTCATGTGGATACCACCTGACATGTTCCACCCACTCAAACACCTTTGCAGACCAAGTCCCTCCCGATGGCAGTGCCCCCCCAGCAGACAAAAGCAGCATGCCACACTACAAAAACTGTTCAGAAATGGCCTGTGGAGCATGACAAAAAGCTCAAAGTGTCGACCTGGTTTCTAAATTTCCCAGGTCCCAAACTGCTCAAGGATTCTTGTGATGTGCAGGTACCCCAGATGTACCCCTAATCCAAGGTGGGGCCTCCTTGGGTTGGAGGCTCTGACCTGTCGAAGCATGGACACAGGATCTCTAGGAGTGTCCTGCGGTGTCTGGCACCAGTGTGTTGGTGGCAGATCCATTTAGTCAGCCAGTGGGTTGTGAGGTGGGTTAATGGCATGTGCCACAGATGCTCATTCACATTGGGATCTGGGGAATTTGGAGGCCAGGTTGACACTTTGAGGTCTTTGTCACATTCCTTGGGCCATTCCTGAGCGATGATTGCAGTGTGGCATGGTGCAATATCCTGCTGGGGGGCCACTGCCATTGGGGGATACTGTTGCCATGAGGGGGGTACTTGGTTTGCAATGGTTTTTGAGTGGGTGGAACTCAAAGTTATTCACTTCACCTGTCAGTGGTTTTAATGTCTCGACTGATGTATAACCTGTTTTGACAGCACTGAGCTTGATCATGGTTGAAATTGAAAGTCTTTACATATCTTGGCCACTGGGGGCCGCTGTAGCCGTTAACCACTGTCTGGCACGAGCGGCGCAGAAACGTCGCACTCTCTCATTGGCTGTTGGCGGCTGGGGTCAAACAGCGTTGCGCATGCTCAGATAGCCTTTTTCGGTTAGAGACTGAAATCTGTCAGATCAGCGGAGCGTACATTCCCTTAATACCTTCTAATATTTCACAATACTTTCTTCCCCTAGTCTGCGATAGAGACTTTAATCTAGCTCCAAGGGTCGCCAGGTTTGGATTTTGACTTTTCGACGTCTGCAGGCGAAGGAAACGGCAAAGAATGACGAGCAATTTAAAGCGGAAAGAAGAAAGTCATCTGGTGAATGGGGGTGTAAAACAGCCCACATGGAGCAAAGCCTTCAACAGTAGTGCTGTTTGGGAAGAGAAGGTCAGTCACTTGTCCTTTTAAAACGCAGCCCGGCCGCCATGTAGTCGCTGTTAGTTGCCCCAAGGTGCTTCATGCACCTAATTTGGTGTCGGGTGCTCTTAAAGACGGCTACGTGGAGCTAGCTGCCATGCTAAGGATTAATGTGGTTTGGCTAGGTTAGCTGTCAAACCTAAAGGAGAACCGTTATTCTCTGTGTGGTTTGGGCTTTCCTCTAAATATAGTTGTGAAGTCGACGACATGTTGACAGTGCAGGGTGTCATGACTGCCTACACATTTGAATTCAAGGGATAAAGTCAATAAAATACCAATTAAATGTTGCATTATATTCTCCCACACTAAATTAGTTTGCCTCTAAGTAGCCTAGGGTTGCAACTAAGGATTAATTTAATAGTCTTTTATTGCTTTTGATTGATCGATTAACTGTTAAATATGTAAAATATTAAGAATTATTTTTAAAAAAATGCCTGGAACAAAATAAACTGGAAGTCAACTTTGTTTATGTAGCACCTTTCATGAAATATGCAGCACAAAGTGCTTCAAGTGGCAAATTTGGATTACACACACTAAAATATTAAATAAAATATAAAATATTAAAAAAGCAAACAAAAAAGGCGATTAAAACTCCACAGAATATAAAGAGTATAAAAATTAATAAAATAGAATAAAAATAAACAGGAGCAAGTATAAAAAAAAAAGAAGGTAAAAACCAATGGTTAAAACCTAAAAATCAAGACTGTAATGTGACTCCATTTTAAAAGCCAGATAAAAAATTTAGGTCTTTAATTTATGTTTGAAAATACTGACAGAGCTTGCCGTTTTGATATCCAGAGGAAGTTAATTCCACGGTTGAGAGGAGTAAAGACAGAAAGCAATTTTTTGGGACATATGAGGAACATTTAAAAGTAAAGCAGTGGAGGATCACAACATAACATAACAACATAACTTGATAGAAAATCTCTGTGTGGAGGGGCAAGGTCATTTAAAGCTTTCTAAACAATTAAAACAACTTTAAAATTCTTAAAGACACAGGTAGCCAGTGTAGTGACTTCAGCATTGGGGTAATGTGAGCCATTTTCCTTGTTTTAGTCAACACTCTGGCAGCAACATTGTCGACTAGCTGTCGTTTACCTATTGACTTTTTGGGTAGTCCAGTGAAAAGGGAATTGCAAGTCTAAAGGGCTGGTAACAAAAGCATGAGTGAGTATTTCTGCATCTTTCTGGGTTACAAAAAGGTCTGACCTTAGCAAGGTTATGAAGATGAAAAAAGGAGATTGCTTGTGCTAGAAAAACTGAAACGATTAATCGAGTATCAAAATAGTTTTCAGTTGATTTTCTGTTGATCAGCTATGCGATTAATTGATTAGTAGTCACAATTTTAACGTTTATTTTGGACATAAACGTGCATAGATAAGACAGAAAAAAAATTAAAAGTTTAAACATTGTGCAGGAGAGGAAAGAAGCCAAAAATGGCTCATGAATATACCTTCCCTATTAAAAACCAATAGTCATTAATTAAAAGAAAAGATCGAAACAACTGAACAAAGGTTTCCAGACTAAGCAGTAATACAAAATTGCTAGAAAAATTGAATTTGCAAGCTAAAATGAATTACAAATGAATCAATTAAGTGTCACGAGTCTTCGCAAATTAGAGTCCTTTTCAGTTGTTTTTTGAATAACGATAATGTAAATGTTGATTTTAGAGATGGAGGTAGGTTGTTCTTCTGTCTACCAAGTTTGTTTTGTCAAAGTGTATTTCCCCTTACCCTAACTTGAACCCAACCTCAACTTGAGGTCATTTTAACAACACCTAAACACAACCTAAATGAAGCCCTAACCCACACCACAGAGGTCAGCACTATGGGAGACACTTTTTGAAGGAGAAACAGACTTTGACACAAGACTTTAAACAAAGCATTTTATTATGTATTCCTATTTTGAACATTTTTTTCTGTGGAATGAACTAGAGCTTGAAATTTGAGTTGATTATAATGTCCTGTACAGCTCGTGATGTTCTTCTAAAGTCAGTATCGGTGTTACATCTGTGCAATCTGTGCAAGTTATGGTTTTCTTTAAATTAAGTTTCTGTATTTCTCTTTACAGGATGAATTTTTAGATGTGATTTACTGGCTTCGGCAAATTATTGCAGTAATCCTCGGTGTGATATGGGGTGTGGCACCGTTGAAAGGATTCCTGGGAATAGCCATGTAAGTATTCTGTGCAGCCTGCCTCTGTCATATAACCTTTACAGGAAAGGCAGAAAAGTTAACATGTTCACGTGTTTGCCTCGTCAGATTCTGCATCATCAACGCTGGCGTCCTGTATGTATACTTCAGCAGCTTTCAGCAGATCGATGAGGAAGAGTATGGTGGCACGTGGGAACTCACCAAAGAAGGCTTCATGACATCTTTTGCTCTGTTTCTGGTGGGGATGCTAATATTTATTTCAGTTGTTTATGAGTAGAGGTTCAAAATAGGACGGGCACAGTGAGAAGACGAGTGTACCATATGAACAGTGATTCATGTAGGAGATTAGATTCAGTTGAGCTGGCTCCAGACCCTCTGTGACCCTGGGCAGTGGTTTTAGAGGTTAAATGATTCTTGATCAGGATTTAGACAGTTTCCATCTGAGTTAGATTTAAGAGAGACTGCTAAAAACTTAAGAGTTAAACTTAAAAACTTTAAAGATCAGTATGTTGTTGTGTTTTTGAAACAGGGGACCTTATCAAATTCAGGTTTCAAGTTGCTATACACTATTAACTTTAACATTTTACCTGTGTGCACTGATTTATTTTATTTTATTTTATTAAACCTTTATTTAACCAGGAAGTCCCATTGAGATTGAAAATCTCTTTTACAAGAGAGACCGGGCCAAGGCAGCAGCCAATCACAACACATTTAAAATGCAACAAATACAACATATAATACAAAAATCCACAATAAAACAACAAGTATTCAAACATAGTGGCACATGCCTGAATGGAATGTTTTGGATCTTAAATTTTATCTCTTATATTTTATGATTTAAAAAAAAAAATCAAAGTGTAATGTTGTGATGCTTAAAGCTTGGTGGAACACTGCATCTGTAACATGCGGAGAAGTCTGTCACATGTGAACACCAACTGAGAATAGATGTGAGAATTAAACCAGACCGCTACAGGCCCCCTTAAGTGGTATGATTTTTGGGCTGCCCCAGACGAACGATGACAGTCACGAGTGAAACATGGTGAAGTATTCGGTCGTTTAGACAAGTCCACCTGCACCTTGTGACATGTAGTAAACTTGATTTGTGTTTTTGCAAATTATTGTACAGGCGACCTAAAGGGATACTTCTCAGATTTTCAACCAGCTCTGTATCATAACAAAGTGGGCAGTATGTGCAAATG
Source organism: Epinephelus moara (assembly GCF_006386435.1). Lineage (NCBI taxonomy): Eukaryota > Metazoa > Chordata > Actinopteri > Perciformes > Serranidae > Epinephelus > Epinephelus moara. The sequence goes on from NC_065521.1 coordinate 28,905,654, forward strand.
AACTGTAGTAAACCCCTCCAGATCTCCCTGCTCATCTCCCAGCCCAAATCCGCTCTGTTTTCACTCTGTTTTTATGGCTGTTGCTCGAACTAAAGATTAGAACTAAAGATTGTACTTCCGCATTTTCGTATGCCCGCCACCACAGACACAAAGAGTATAGAAGCGGATTGAGCGTAAGACCCACCCTTCTCAAACTCCAATCAAACTATAAAACCCGGCAGAGCTGATCAAATGTAAACCAAGATCCTGTTACTGCATTGCCTGTTTCTCACCTCAGATATCTTCAGAAACATATTTTAGTTCACTCTTTGGCTATAATCTAAGAATTTGTATTGTAACAGAGGCTGGAAATACTGAGATCAAATGGTAAAACTAGGCAAAGCTGATCAAATGTAAATGTTACTGCGTTACCTGTTTCTCGCCATTTTTTTTTAAACTTTCTGTTAAGCTGTAATTCAAGATAATTTGTCACCAGCCAGTGGCCATATTGTTTCCTGTGAAAAAACGGCCGAGCTGGCATTAAATCACCCACCAGCTTGGAGCGTTTATCGGTCCGGTGCGGCGCAGTGTATTCTGGTAGTTGTAGGTTTTTTTTTTTACTTTTTGAGCAAAAGCAAACACCACAGCCATTTTTCTCTGCTTTCTCTGGTAATGTAGCACCATAATGAAAAGTATTTTTGTCTTTTTGCTGCACAGACAGCCTAGTTTTAGGAAAATACCATCTTTTTAGCAGTGAAATACTTTAAGTCAGTGTTTGTTTGTTTGTTTATTAAGCCCATCATTAGTCAGTCTGTATTTAGTTCACTGTGCTTACTGCTATGACATGACTCACTCTGCTGCTTGTGAAGCATATGATTTGATCATTGGTGCCTAATGTGCCATATTTTTTCTTTGCCAGGTGGTGTGGATAATCTTTTACACAGCTCTACATTTTGACTGAGAGGAATCCATTGGACACTAAATACGAACATTTCTGTTGAAGTAAATTGTCAAGACAGAGGAACTCCACGGCTTGAGGGGTGTCAACACTCCCACATACAGTATGACTTTTCAGTGTGCAGCGAATCATGGGAATCCCAGTTTGATTAACGAGATCCTGCCAGACCACCGTGATGTACAAGTTCAAATAATGTACACCTCTCTAATTCCTTTTTAAGGCAACCCTCCATTACACTTCTCGTATGTTTATATTTCCTTCCTTACGTCATCGTCATTGTCTCTTACAAAACACTAACGGATAGTTCAGCTGAGATTGGTTGCAGCTCTATTTGCGATGGAGGATTTACCTTGCTGTAAATCAGAATTGGGATTCTTAATATTTGTTGGTTTAACATAGGGCCTTTTTTCTGTTTTGGAAAAGTGACATGAATGCAGATTTTAGACTGTTAAAATAACAACTAGTATGTATATTCACTCCAGTGTACTGCTCATAAGCCGGTCACTTAAGTAACAGGAAGTGGTTAATAAAAACAAAGTGTTGTCATAGTTATTAGCGATCAATCAGTCCATGAGTGTGAAGTGTTACCTTTTAATTTAGGGACAAAATGCACCATATTGGATGTATAAAATCGCCAGTAAAGGATGTGGCTTCACTGTTAAATCATCCCTCTCTCTAAAATTATGTTTGCCTTTTTAAAAAGATAATCTTTGCCTCACAATTGATTGTAATGAGTAAAAAGAAATAGTTAAAAATTGGCATGGCATTAAAGCACATTATAGGCAAACATCACGGTTGCAGCTACAGTAGGTGTCTGTGCTTTTAAGGGTGGAGTCATCTGATTTCATGAAATATTGAGAGGTGACTTTGAGCTTCCATGTTTTTGTTTGTTTGTTTTTCTCAATGGATATAAATATAGCATTTTTCAATAAAATCTGTCAATTGTTATTTCTTCTAAACAGTCTGGTGTCCAAGAAATGTGAAAGCTTGTTGCCAACCGAAGCTGAACACTCACTGATTTTATCATATAAAAAACAAAACAAATGCTGGTTGGTAAGATACACATATCAGCTGATATCCAATCCCGATGACAGTATCTACCAGTTGTATCACAGCGCTGTTACTTCAGTCAGGAACTAATAACCATTTAAGTTTTCTGTCCATCCAAGTGATTTCCTCAAAGCAACAAGGGAGGAAACGTGCATGCCGTTTTCAGATGCAAACGTCCACAGATCTAAGCTAAAAACTGGTCTGTGCACTGCCATGACTTGCTGTTCGTATATCTAGATGTCATTTACTAATGGCACGAGTTAGGAGGGTAGAAATAATTTAAATTTATTACTTTATTCTCACATGTAGCTTCCAGATCAAAGTCTTACCTGTTGTTTTGAAATTAATTTAAACGTGTCTGTAAATTCTGTACAATGTCCCTTTTGTCAAATCCACCTTGTATTACACAGATTTATTTGTACTTATGTTATATCTTGTTTGATGTAACATATTTCTCAGTATTTTATAGTGAAGAACTTTTAAAAACAGTTCTTGCAAAATTATTGTAACGATACTGTTATATTAGATACGCAGCTGGTGTTTGAGAGGATTGTATTTTCTGATCAAATCTTTTGGGAATCATTAAACATGGGCTTTGTTTGGCCTCCATTTTCAAAGAGATGGTATCTGTTTTTATTGATGTGAAGATATTTTAGTGTGTTAGTTTCTGTCAGATGACTAATTCATCATGCTAGTGTTACTGAGATGCATTCTGCAATCTTAGTCTGCTTTTTTCTTTCTCCGTATTAAAAAAAACCTTCAAAACAACTGACAAATATACAATATTTATGTCTTTAGCATTAGCATACAGTTGTCATGAAGCTATAGAGACCAAAATTGTTTCTTGTACCAGGCTGTGAACGTGTATTTCTGCTGTAACTGCCATTTTAACATGGGTGTCTGAGGGGATTGACTGGCCTCTGGAGCCAGCATCTAGTGGCCGTTCAAGGAACTGCAGTTTTTGGCCCTTGAGTGTTGGCTTCACTTTCAGCCCCAGAGGTTGCAGCTTGATTTTTATGCCTTTTCTGCATCAATTAACAGCACAAATGTCTTTAATTTCATCTAAACAAAAGTCCTCTGCTACTTTAATGTTTTTATTTGGGTGGGTGTACATGTTATAAATATTGAGGGGGATCTGTCTCCTACGTCCCCCTTGAAATCTACGCCCATGGCAATATCCTAACATGCTTTCTGGATGGCGGGTGTCTAAATGGTGGACATTGTAATTCTACTTAATTTGGGCAGTTAAAAAAAAACTAAAATTTTGAGAAAACTCAATTTAAGTGGCATTTTTTTTGGTTTGCTGCCAAGCGTTCTGGATAAGAATCAGAATCTGAAGCCATGGTTCTCTGCCAGAAACCGGTGGATTGCCCTCTCCAGGTTGGGAGGGAGTGACTTCCTCAAGCGAGGGAGTTCAAGTATCTCGGGGTCTTGTTCACGAGTGAGGGTAGAATGGAGCATGAGATGGATCAGCGGTTTGGTGCGGCTTCTGCAGTGATGCAGGCGCTGTGCCAGTCCATTGTGGTGAAGAGGGAGCTGAGCTGGAAGGTGAAGCTTTCGAATTACTGGTCCATCTACGTCCCAACCCTCACCTATGGTCATGAGCTCTGGGTAGTGACCGAAAGAATGAGGTTGCGGATACAAGCAGCTGAAATGAGTTTCCTCCGTGGGGTGGCTGGGCTCAGCCTTAGAGATAGGGTGAGGAGCTTGGACATTTGGAGGGAGCTCGGAGTAGAGCCGCTGCTCCTTCATGTCTAAAGGGATAAGTTGAGGTGGTTCGGGCATCTGATCAGGATGCCATCTGGGCGCCTTCCACTGGAGGTGTTTCAGGCACGTCCCACTGGTAGAACATGGCAGAACATGTTGGAGGGATTACATATCTCATCTGGCCTGGGAACACCTTGGGGTCCCCCAGGAGGAGCTGGAAAGCGTTGCTGGGGAGAGGGACGTCTGGGGTGCTTTGCTTGGCCTGACGCCCCTGCAACCCGGCCCTGGATAAGCGGATGAAAATGGATGGATGGATTATGTTTCTTCTTCTTTTTTTGTTCTTACAAAGTAGTGTAAAAAAAAGTAGTAGTTTTATTTTATACGTAGCTATGAGTTAACCAACCTAGATCCCTCCCTAAGGCAGCTTTGCTATAGTTCAACTTCTTCCAGTTCCAGTGTTCAGTGTATTAATCAGAGTATTGCTGGTGTATGTGGCCCTTGTTGGCCCCTGCTGGAAAACAGTGACTATCATCTAACCTAAACTTGCAGTTGCAGCTGTTTTCAAACGCATTGACATCATTCATAAAATCTGAGCTCATGACGCCATCTACGCGGAAGGAAAAAAAATAACATGTGACGTAAAAGCCAAGATGGCGGCTCCCCTCTCCACGATGAAATTCTGGAAGCCGGGTAAGTACGGAAGAAAAAAATGAATAAATTAGGCATTTTGTGTTTGTCTGTCGGGTTCGTATTTATCACCGTACAGCTGCCGGTACAGTTGAGTCGGTCTCGGTTTGGTTTTATCCGCGTTCACGGCAGCTGCGTGATGTCTGCAGGTTCACTTCAGCTCAGCCCGGGTGTCGTTAGCTCTGCGGACTCAATCCGTTCAACCTGCCAAAATAAAACAAGCAGGCTGTGGGGGCACAAAGTGCGACAACTACGTGAATGCACGCGAGCAAAATAGCCATACGTCCTTCATTTTCAGTCAGGGCATTGCACTAAACCCTCTCAAATCCTCCGCCTGCTTACATGTTAAATAAAACATCTCATCTTCACCTTCACCATCTGCTCTGCTCCAGGGTCTGAGGCTCCGGGGATCTCAGAGGAGCGGGAGCTCAACACAGAGACCACTGGCTCCCCCATCATCTTCAACCCGCACACAGCCCTCTCCATAGAGAAACAGCGACAGAAACTCCCCGTTTTCAAGGTTTCCCTTCACCTCTCAGCATGCATGGATGTATTAATGCCATAAAGTGAGTTGGATGTGATCTGTAGTGATGATCTTTTTGTGAATTGTGTCCCATTCAGCACAGAAACAACATCTTATACTTGGTGGAGAGCTTCCAGACTGTCATCATAGTTGGTGAGACGGGATGTGGGAAGACAACGCAGATACCTCAGGTTAGTGTGACTAAATTCATGCAATATTTACCTTAAAACAAATCGTGTAAAATGACTGAGAGCTGGTGTAAAAAGGGCAAAATCCAACACTGCTGCAGTGGACTGATACCCGTCATGTGGTCCACAGTGGTTTTACATGACCTTGCATAACACACAGCGACACACACACCCCACCTCCCTTCAAAAAAATAAAAAAAGACAACATGACCTTGTCTTGATGCTTAGTAGCCTCTTTTTTTAGCCTCTTTGGACCAGCTAATTTATGCAAAGTCTGCTGTTCTGCAACATCACTGTCTCTACCTCATGCTCTGTGTTGTTTTTGATCTACCTCCTCCTTTCATCTGACTCCTTTCAGTACCTTCTGGAGGCTGGCTGGGCAACGGAGGGGAAGGTGATTGGAGTGACACAGCCTCGGCGCGTGGCTGCTATCTCTGTAAGACCTCTACTGATGTCCTCCGTCGCTCTTTGTCATTTCCCTGCAAAAAAAAAAAAAAAATGTAGTTCACACTGAGGGACACATGCCATGGACTTCAAAGTCGTTATTTTTGTCTCTCGCTTTTCTCTCCTGCTGATAGGTAGCTAACCGTGTAGCAGAGGAGCGGGGGGCCCTGGTGGGACACGAGGTGGGCTACACCATCCGATTTGATGACTGCTCTGATCCCCACGCCACAAGGATCAAGGTATTCCCCGCCAGGTGTTTGAAGTGTTCATCACCAGCTGGTTCCTTGTCAGTTTTTTTAATTGTGCGTGTGTGCTTCAGTTCCTTACAGATGGCATGCTGGTGCGGGAGATGATGGCCGATCCTCTTTTGAAAAAATACAGGTATGTCATTGTATTTGCAATAATAGGCCGTTTTTACAGCAAATATTTGACGTCAATGGCTGTTTTCTTCAAGTGTCCCTGTAGGCTGTGACACTTGAGCCAGATGCTGAAATTGAAGCAGATAAATGGAATTCTGCCATCATTCATTTCATTATTTAGTATGAGTATTACACCCTGGACAGGTCGCCAGACTATCGCAGGGCTGACACATAGAGACAGACAACCATTCACGCTCACATTTACATTCACACCTATGGCCAATTTAGAGTCACCAATTAACCTGAATGTCTTTGGACTGTGGGAGGAAGCCGGAGTACCCAGAGAAAAACCATGCTGACACGGGTAGAACATGCAAACTCCGCACAGAAAGGCTCCTCCCACTCTGACAATGCTAACCACTGCACCACCATACTATCTCATATATGCTGTAATGGTACCATTTCGTCTTTTGTGCTCCTTCGCTCGGTTGCTTGTAAAGTTTTTAGTCAGTCTGTGGTCGCTTTGACAGAAACCACCCAGCATGGACCCCTGAAATCACAGCCTCCAAGATATCCTGATCGGCCACTTTCATTTTCAGTGTTGGAGGTTTAAGCTCAGAGCCATATTGGGGCTACGAAATGCCTAAAATGTGATATCAGATTGTGTATCGTGTATTTTCAAACTACAGATAACTTGTATTTAATTAGTACTTTCATAAATTTGATGAGCAAGTATTTGTAATTAGTAACAAGGTACTTTTTGTATATTTGTGCTGGTGGCTTTGCTGCTGTGACATGTCAAAATGTCCCCTTTGAAAAAGACAAGTTGTTATTGGACATGTAAATTAGGGGTGGGCGATATGGCCTTAAAAATTATATCACAATATTTCAGGGTATTTTTTCCATAACGATATTCTTGACGATATGACAAATTAGTTTTAAAGAATTATTATTGATTTAAAAACATAGAATTGCAACAAAATAAGTGATACAGTTTTAAAGTTTGCCTTCAAATATTCAGTAAAAACTAAACAAAAATGATCTCTCATTTCTTTAGTTTGTGAACAACAACAGTAACTCACAGTGAGATTCAGATTCTGTATACAATATTAATAGTTCAACAAAATAATCAATATACATATAAATCAACAGGTGATTTCCTTCTTTTAGCAAAACCCTAACTGACTGAGTTGTTTTGTTTCCACCTGGACCTTTATGCTCTGCCATTTCTCCTCTAATCATCATGCTGTAACCTGTGACAGGCTGTCATGCTACGATAACTATTGCCAATCACATATGTGTAGTTTTTTGTTGAGCCATGTGCGTCACGTAGCTTTATATTACTAAAGGTTTACGACAAAATCACTTGACGACACCTTCTCACTTGTGCGCACGGCAAGAGAGGAGAGGGAGAGACGCTGTGCTGCTGCCGGAGGAGCCGCTGAATGAGTTCCCTCTGAGTTCCCTCTGAGCGGTAACTCGCTAAAAGAGTCTGAGAAGTCCGGGGCTGTTCATGAAACATTCAGGACACTACTGAAGCTGCTCCTTGCCATGCTTGTTGTTGCCGTGTGTAACAGTATGATGTCAAAATGTCAACAAGTTGAAATATTTCGAGTAACACTATGAATTTTCACATCATTTTAAGAATTATACCGGTATTATTGTGAACAATATAATATGGCAAACCCCTAATGTAAATGTGTTTTTTGTGATCAGTACCAGGCTGGATTCACTCTTTGTAACTCCACTGTTTTTTCATTGTGCTTCTATTCTCCTCAGTGTGTTGATGCTAGATGAAGCACATGAGAGAACCCTGTACACAGACATAGCCATTGGCCTGCTAAAGAAGGTAATTTTGACAGTGAAACAAATCGAAATTCACTATTAAACTTCATACAAAGTTGTGACTTCTTTTCCATTTGAACCCTGACTTCTGCTTCTCTGCTCCCTCGTGTCCTCCTGATTCCTCTGTAGATTCAGAAGAAGCGGCGAGACCTGAGGCTGATTGTGGCCTCTGCCACTCTGGATGCCAAGGTGACTGCATCATTAAGATGAACAGATAGGCTTGATTAGCGAGGAAAGAGAAACAAAGACAGACAGAGGGAAGAGTTGATGTCAGGTCAGATCACATTGTACTGACATCTGCGATACACTGATGAAAGAGAGACACAATCAGGCCACGACTGCGCTCAGCATTAAGTGAGTCAGCTGAAATGCCATATCAGACATCTACTGTACTTTCTGTTCTTTTATCTACACATGCAAATTATTTAGTCATACTGCAGTAGTAAGTTACATACTTTTTTAAAAATGTCAGATTGAGGGCAGCAAAAGTACGTCATTGCTTTGCTGCAAAGCATTGGGAAAATAACAGCTCTTAAATGTAACATTAACTTCCATTATAAATATAATGTTTACTGTTTTAACTGGCAAATATAACTTCTAGTGATGTATAAATACCTCATTAATGTTCCCTTTACTGACTGCAATGTCACCTTCATCTGAAGAAATTCCATGACTTCTTCAACCTGAACGAGACCAGTGATCCCAACAAGGACACCTGTGGAATTCTGACAGTGGAGGGACGCACCTTTCCAGTGGACGTCTTCTACACTGTCAGGTAGTCAACACACATAATCCACCTTGAGGTAGAATAAGTTTTGCTTTAGCTCTGATAGTGTTTTTTGTTTGTTCTCAGTCCTGTCCCAGACTATGTGAAGGCCACAGTGGAGACAGTGCTGAAGATCCATGAGACCGAGGATGACGGAGATGTCCTGGCTTTTCTCACCGGGCAGGTTAGCGGCCATATCTTTAATATTACACAACCTTTATTTGAGTAGTAGTATCCTGTTTGGTGTAGCGTCGTCAGTCTTTCTTCTTTGTCTTAGTTGTCCTGTGTATTTTTTCCCTCAGGAAGAGGTGGAGAAGGTGGTGTCTCTTCTGCAGGACCAGGCCAGGACTCTGTCGCGATACGGCATGAAGAAACACCTGAGAATTTTGCCCATGTACTCCGGTCTTCCTTACGCCGAGCAGATGAAGGTCTTTGAGAGGGCGCCCACCTCTGTCCGCAAAGTAAATACACTGCCTTTGTTTTCATACTTTTACAGTAAGAAGAAATCAGATGTAATTTTATAGTCTGTGAAGTTTGCATTTCCACTACTTGGTACATGTTACAAAATCCAAGCAAAAAGCATCCTGATAATCAGATTGAGTTATCATTTCATTTTACTACTTTGTTGTTGTTGGCGGTGATTCAAAGGTCTGGAACTGACGAACCCAAGAAATACTAAACAATTAAAATTCCCAATAAATAGACAGTTAACCCAAAAATTTTACCTCTCATCTGTAGTGATATTTATCAGTCTAGATTGTTTTGGTGTGAGCTGCCGAGGGTTGGAGATATCAGTTGTAGAGATGTCTTCCTTGTGTCAAATATAATGGGACTCGATGGCACTTGGCTTGTGGTGCTCGTAGCGCCGAACAAATACATTTGAAAAAGCCAACAGCTAGGGCCGTATCCAACTCAAAATTACATCAGCCGAATCAGATTTGGCTGTTTAATATTTCTAATTATTTGTGACAGCGGCTTTCTTGTAATATAGTAATCAAGCCATGTTAGCCATCCCAGCTAATGCATGCTAACTATGCTGACAACTGCTCAGAAATGTGCAACAACATTTTTTGCAGACACTAAATGCCAAACAAAAACCGGAGGCTATATTGTATTACGTTGCCAGAATGCAGAAGACAATATTTTTGTGGAGCCCGAGCAGGCAAAGCCTCTCTTCCTCTGGGCATTGTCTACATCTTAGTCGGACTAACCCTGGGTCTGTGTCCACAGCTGCCTGTATCAGACAGCAGCGTGAAAGCTAACCTGTCAACAGCAATATCTCCTTCTAGAAATCATGACCAGGTTACTCAGTTTGTGAGCAGTTTCATGAAGGAACTATTTTCTTTACACGGAACTAAAACAGCCAATTGTATCATAGCGCAGAAGGAAGCGTACATCTACTGCTAGCTCATCTAGCACCACTGAGCTAGCTAACGTTACAGCTCAGCCGGAAAAGGACACCATTAATGTTTACATCTCATGCTGTTACGATAACAAGCCTCTCATCCTTGAGTGAATGCACACTTAGTCTGCGCGGTGATACGGTTTATGGTTGTAGTTCAGTAGAAAGAAGATAGTTCCTAAACAAAACTGCTCACAACAAGGTGTGTGGGTTATCTTGAGTAACTGGGTCATGATTTCTGGAAAGAGACATCGCTTTTTTCGCGCTTTGAGCACCACAAGCTGAGTGCCATCTAGTTTCATTATATTTGAGAGAAGGCAGACATCTATATGGCTGATATGTCCAACACTCTGTAACTCACACCAAAACAATCTAGATGGATAAACAGCACAGCAGGGAAGAGGAAACATATGTATTTTTCTTTTTGGGGTGAACTGTCCCTTTAACACTGATTATAGTGGATATATTTAAGCTCATGGAACAAGACAGTTAGTGGTCATGGATATGCATTTATCACAGCCCTTATTTGTTGCACCTTTCAAAAAGCCCTTTTATATTTTACATAGGTGTTTCGGGCAATATAGTAAATGGCAGAGATGCTAATTAATATCACACAAAATTATATACAGTCATGACTAATAATTGGCCTCTATTGCAGGTAAATCGATGACGATGTAAGAGACCGGTGAAATAGTGTTGTTTTTGGCTCATCCCTGACTTTTGTTTCTTCCAGGTTGTGGTGGCCACTAACATAGCTGAGACCTCCATCACTATAAATGGAGTCGTATTCGTCATTGACTGTGCATTTGTGAAGCTGCGGGCGTATAACCCTCGCACTGCCATTGAATCGCTGGTGGTTACTCCCATCTCCAAGGCGTCAGCCAGCCAGAGGGCTGGGAGAGCTGGACGAAACCGACCTGGAAAATGCTTTAGACTTTACACAGGTATGTGTGAGTTCACAGGAATAGAAGGATGATACGTGTTGTAGAGTATCATCTGTGAGAGGAACTGTGCATTGTTAAAATCTGTGGCAAAGTGCTGTCGCTGTATCCACCTCCTCCCTCCGCCCCCTCTGTGCCTGTTTCTCTGTCACTTTATCTTTCCCCTCCCTGTGTTTCTTATTGCCTCTGTTCCTTTTATCAGAGGAGGACTTTGAGAAACTGCCTGCCTCCACTGTGCCAGAGATGCAGCGCACCAATTTGGCCCCTGTCATCCTGCAGCTCAAAGCATTAGGCATTGACAACGTGCTGCGGTTCAACTTCCTGTCTGTGAGTTGCCTCTTTGCATCCACAGGGTGGCTGTGATGTGTTTGCCCACTGTGAAAGGAATTGTACTTTACATTTTAATTAGTGAGAAGGGCCTCCGGGAAAAAATGCATGAAAACCATAAAATGAATGCAGTCATTGTGTGTTTGTGTAATGACAAGACTTCCCAAGTACACCAGATTCTCATCTACATCTGATTTTCAGAGTAAATATTGAAATTGTTGGACTTAAAGGATGGTTTGGATCTTTCGAGGGGGGGTTGTATGAGGTACATAATCAGTGTGATACCTACAGTAGATGTCAGGTGGCACACCCAGTTTGGAGAAGCAGGCTGGAGTTCGACACAGAAGCAAAGCAATGTACTGCTGTGGATGGGGTCAACAGCAAAATGTAGTTTAGCCACCAAAAAAATTCTATATTTAGAGTAGTTTCACTGCTTTACCTTCACCGTCAGACAGCCGGGGAACTGAAGCCGTCATATAGCTCTCTTTAAAACCAGACTCCATTGAGAAAAACAGTGATTTAACATTGATGAACACAGGAGATACTGGTCTACTACTGCCTCAAACTATCCCTTTAACATGCATTTAATTTTCATTTTTTGTGAAATACTTTTGCAGCCTCCTCCAGCTCAGACCATGGTTCAGGCCCTGGAGCTGCTCTACGCTCTGGGAGGTAAGAAACAAGGCTGTCAGCAGGGCGGTATTGTAAAAAGGGAACCTGTCCTTCACCTGCAAGACCAGTGTCCAAAATTCTGTCGGCAAGCTAAGGTGTCCTTGTACATGATACAGAATCTTAACCAACTGTGTGTCTTTTGGCAGGTCTGGACCATTACGGACGTTTGACTGATCCCATGGGTGTGCGGATGGCAGAGTTTCCTCTCAGCCCCATGTTTGCCAAGATGCTCCTGGAGTCAGGAAACTTTGGCTGCTCCAAAGAGATTGTTACCATTGCGGCAATGATGCAGATTCAGAACATATTCGCCGTGCCGCCCAATCAGAAGAAAGCTGCCGTAAGTGAAAACCGGCTTTCAAAAGGAGCATGTTGTATATTTGGCAGAAGTGCTTCGTCAGCGCAACAATTATCCCATTTTTGCTATCTCACCCTGCAGGCCCGAGAGCACAGGAAATTCGCAGTTGCTGAGGGAGACCACCTCACCATGCTGAATGTGTATGAGGCATTCATTAAGGTATAGCGTGTGTGAATGCATGTACAGTGTAAAGCTCAGTCTGTGACAGTGATCACAACACTTGGGGCTTGCGAGCTCAGCAAAAAGTCAGGGAGAAAGCTGACCCTGATGGAGACTATAAAAACCGTTTTGTCTTTCATGCAGCACCAGAAGAGCTCTCAGTGGTGTCAGGAACACTTCCTCAATTACAAGGGTCTGCTGCGGGCTGTGACTGTACGAGAGCAGCTCCGGCGTCTCATGAACAAGTTTAAGGTGCCGCGCACTTCGAGTGAAGGTTTGTATGTGTCGTGTTAATTTGGGGGAGTTGTAGCAGCTGAGGAGACCGAGTGACATGTTCTGTCGAGGTGGCGACTGTAGCTGCTGTAATGTGACACTTTCATTGCTTCTTTCTTTTGCGCAGGTGACCCTGATGTGATCTTGAAGTGCATTGTATATGGGTTTTTCGCGAATGCAGCCCGCATTCACCATTCTGGTTCTTACCGGTGAGAGTGCTCTCAGCTGTTTATCACTTTTCTATGAGATGTCTAACTTTTACCAGCAATGGATTTTTTTTCAATTTTAGTCCATTGTTGAATCACACCACTCACTCTCTTATTTATTTGCTCTGCCAGGACTTTACGAGACGATCGTGAGCTTCACATTCACCCCAACTCTGTGCTGTTTGGAGAGAAACCTCCTAAATGGTCAGTGAATTTTCCTCTGCAGCAACATAACTGTTCTGGTGTGTTGTCAGGTTGCAACTAAGGATCCCGTTTGTTACCAGTCAATCTGTAGATTATTTTCTTGATTGATGGTTTGGTCTAGGCGGCACGGTGATGCAGTGGTTAGCATTGTCGCCTCACAGCAAGAGGTTTCCAGGTTTGAACCCAGGGTGGGGGAGCCCTTCTGTGTGGAGTTTGCATGTTTTCTCTGGGTACTCCTATATCAGAACACCCATTGATAAACTCTCACACTACTCGTGCAGTATAATCCAACTCTTATTTATTCAGTTGTGTGTGCACTACTTCCGGCGGGGAACTGAACTCAAAGTGAAACTTGTCTATGCTCTCTTCAAAGCCAGACTTCATTGACATAAACTGTAATTTAACCTCGCTGTGAACACATTAGCTGCTCGGTGCACTTCTGCCTCGATCTTTTAGTTTGTTTTTGCTGTTGTGAGTCTTTGGTGCTTTCCATGGCGTCTGGCTTTGAAGGGAGAACGGCTAACTTTTACTCTCAGTTTAGTTCCCCGTTGGAAAGGTCTGCCTGTTTGGGCAATACTGAGCATACAGCTGGAGAAATGAGGCTTTGTGATTCTAGTTTTGCTGCTCTTAAATGCGGTCGACTTCAGTTCTTCAGTCACTGGAAGCTTGCGAGATTAAAAAGTTCTCTTCAAAAATTCAACATGACACGTGGAGAGTATTTAATGTACAAATGGTCATTTTGGGGGGTGAAGTATTCCTTTAAAAGTGTCTCCAAAGAGTCTTTCGTGTCTCATTCCCAGGGTTGTTTTCAATGAAGTGGTTCAGACATCAAAATACTACATGCGCGATGTGACTGCTGTTGAGTCGTCCTGGTTGGTCGAGTTGGCCCCTCACTTTTACAAGCAGGCCAAGGTAGGTCAAACGCTTGTTACGTTTGTGAATGTAGCTGTCGTGAACGTTCTGAAAAGATCTCCGTGGCTGGAGACTCAGTTATATTGTCGTGATTTAACATGATCTGTTTCCCGTCTCTTTTCTCTTTCAGCATGGTTCACTGGCCAGCAAGAGGTCCCGGGTCCTTTAAATCTTACCATCCTTTCATCACGTTAGGACAGGAAGACTCCTCAAACTAAAGGGAGAAGCCCCGTCTCAGATACCTCTGTGCTCCTCTCCATTTCATTGTATATAAAGATGTAATATATATTTATTGTCCATGTCCACCTGCACAACCCCTCACCACTATGTGGCCAAGCTGGAATAGGATTGAGTGGATACATTTTTTAATGTTGACTTCATATGAAAGGTTATGTCTGGCCTTTGCGCAGTGATGTTTATATGTGATCAGCGAGAGTAAACGCTGATGAATGAGAAAATGAGACCAGGATGCGTCTGACTGGTTTCCATTCAAGCGTGGTCACGTAGTTCACTTCATTCATACTTGTACATAGTCAGAGCAGGCTCAGGTCCAGGGAACGTGTACCACCGGCTGTCCACACCTGGTTCTTGGCTTCATTATTTTTTTAATTGCTGTATTTTCCTGCTGCATGATAAATAGTGGAAGACAATGGTATGTGAGGATGATTCCCTTTGAGAGACTCACGGGTTAGTTTTTTGGGTTAGTGCCTTTATGTTTTTAACTGGTTTACTTTAACTCCAATTTATTTTTGATTTCGTAACTTTCCGTACCTTCATACAGAATGTATTGGTATATATATATTCAGATATTTGCCGCAGGAGGAAACACATTTATCTTTTCCATTTAATAACGATACTGTGAAAAGGCCGCTTTACTTTTTTGATCCTCGTTTTCCACTCCGTATCGCCACTTAACTCCAGTCTAGCGCCGACACAGTGGCCTTGTCACCACTCTGTGCCAATTCTTTCTTTATCAGCCTATTTTTTAGCATTTCATTTATTTTCTTTCAGACGGAATGTGTAAATACACCCAAGCATTGTAAATGAAAAGCTGTGAAATCAAAACTAAAAATGAAGTGCCATTTGGTCCTGTGATGACATTAAGTGCATTGAGACACGCGTCCAGAGCCTCAAAGACACAGTAGCATTTATCCGATTTCAGCCGTCTCTTTGGCGATCATGATTGCCTTCCTTCCTACGGTTCGTCTCAGTTTTGACAAACCTTATTGTACTTTTTGTCCCATTACTGTCACCATCATGGACCAGGTGTTCAGTAAAAGGGATGATTATTTGTGATTTCCAGTCCACGTTGACTGCACGTGTTCTACATTTCCCGCTTTTGTTTTTGTTCTTATATTTCTGTTTTTCTTCAGAGGTATTTGGCCCTGAAAGCCTCAGTGAGCAGTATATTAAAGGTCTGTCATTTGCTTTCAAACCACCAAGGTCACTGTCACCAAATTTTCACTTCTGCCTGCATGGTTTTTTCGTAGATCTTGTTCTTGAGGTTACTACTGTAGGTAGATTCAGTGAAGCTGTAATCAAACCACAGAACAACACGCCATACCGTAGTTAGGTAAGCCAACTCAAATTAAATGGATATACAAATGAAGTACCTCTGCATGTTAAACGGTACTCTGATGTAGACTATACACTTAAGGTCACCTCGTAGATTTTATTGCAAATGAAACCATTTGCCTATTGACTTGTTTATCCTCGTTTGTGCTGATACGGAGTATGTACGCAGCCAAAGCAGTAATCTGTAGACGTGTAATTGCTCACCTCTGAGATAAAAACTGTCACCTGCCATTTCTTCCTCACATCCTCAAATAAAGCCTTATTGTCATGCACTGAGTGTTGATTTATTCCCCCCACTGGAAAACTGTTGTACTTTTTATGCAATGTACAACTTTGCCAGGAGGTGTCACTGTTGCACTACAAACTGTGCTTACTGTGACTGATTCAGAGGATCATCACTATGTGAGAGGGCATCTATAAGCGTCTGTATGCGTTAGTTCTCCTTGTGGGGAGTGTGTAACTTCAAAATAGTTGTTTTGACTCACGGTTATTAGCCATTAATCAATTTAGAGATGCATTATTGTGAATATATAGACTCACAACGAATATTAAAGAATATTTTTACACAAATGTGAGAACATGTAGACAGCAGAGGTGGTCAGTTGGTCAAAATCCACTTTTTTTCCCCTTCGTATTTGTAATGTGTGATGTGCTGTTGCATGCATCTTTTGTTTGGGACCATGCAACACAGTGAAAAAAATACTCTGTAACTGGTAAAAGTCCTGCATTGAAAATGTTACTTAAGTTAAAATGTGTAAGTACAATCAGAAAAATGTATTTAAAGATGAAAAGTAAAATTACTTAAGGCAGAAAATTAAATATTCAATTTAATTAATCAAAATAATTAAAATAATTAAAAAGAAAAGCAGCAACTCCTCATATTAAAAATATGAAAAATTGCTTAAACAATTATAAGTTATTTTTCTAATCAACTGACTTTATATATTCATGTGGTTTATGTGCAAAAATCACAATTACAAGTTATCAAATAACTGTAGTGGCGTAAAAAGTACAATATTTCCCTTTCCTACAAGTAGGAAATGGTGTGCGATTAAAATGCTCAAGTTGAGTAAAAGTGCATCAAATTTGTACTTAAGTACAGTACAGTACTCGAGTACTTAGTTATATTCTACCATTGCTAATGCACAATATTAAGTGACATAATATGGGTCCTGCTTTTTTTTCTTTGTGAAAAACAAATTTTAAAACAATTAAAATTGCTAATAAGTTGCATATTTCTAAATTAAATGTATTTAATTAAATTACCACAGAGTGAAAAATAAAAAAGACTGTTGCAATTACTTTGTGGCAATTTTGATAATTAAAAAAATTAAAATAATTAAGTACAGGTTAAAAACTATAAAGATTAAGGTGGCCCGTGGTTAATGTCCAGCAGAGGGCAGGCGAAGCTCTCTGCAGACTTGCTGCAGTACACCTTTCAACCACCAGTGGCAGCACTGAGCGCATCGTTGCTGGGCAGCAGAGCACTGAGGAAGAAAAAACGCGCCAGCTTTACCTGTGTGACGTGTGTCCTCGGCTGCTGTGATGGACGCCACCTGCTTATGTGTGTCATAACTATAAATGTCAGCCAGTAAGTAGCTACTGGACGTGTGTGAGGTGTGTGTTTCGCCAACACAAATGTGCTATTGATAGTGGAAGGTGTGTTTACTAACAGTTAATTTAACTGAAGTGTACCTAGCTAGCTAGCTAGCTGTTAGCCCTGTAGTTTGACAACTAGCTTAACTTTATGGTTAGCCAAAGTGGAAATGTTGCTGTCATTTGTTTGGTGTTATTTGTTATGTTAACCTAGCTAATGTCTAATTTCAAAACAAGCTGTTTCATCCAACTTTTTTTGCTTTATGAAGAGACAACGAAAACAATGAGGCAACTTTCCAGAACAAATTAGCTAAAGCAGGGGTGTCAAACTCATTTTAGTTCATGGGCCACGTACAGACTTACTGATATTGACCCATTAAAAGTGGCCTGGTCAGACAGAGCTCAAATATGCCATTGCATAATAACCTATAAATAGCAACAACATTTTCCCTTTCTTTTAGTGTAAAGGAAGTACAATATGTCTATATGTCTGTAGTAATGCTGGAGACACCACACCAAAGTAAAGTGAAAGCTACTGATGAAGCAGGTTAAGATATCCCCTGCCTTAATACTCATTTACAAATCAATTGTTTCAACAGTGCCTTAGCAATAGTGTTCCACCAACATTATTTATTTATTTTTTCTAATGATAGACAGTGTTTTGCACAATGTCCAATATATTTAAATATGACTGCAATAAGTATGCTTTTTTTCAGAGAACTGTATTATGGTTAGGGTGGGAAAAAAAGCCTCTAAAGCGGCATTTTACATGAAGTAGGTACCTGTTTAATTTGCTTTTAAAACCTGGCACATCTGAACCTTCACAAGTGCATCAATATTAGGTGTTCAAAGTCATCCAGTGGGCTGGATTGGACCCTTTGATGGGCCAGCTCTGGCCTGCAGGCCATATGTTTGTAGTATGAAGACATTTTGCTGTTGCCTGTTAAATATATAGGACTGGATCAGCATTCATGATTAATAAAAATGTTAAGTGCTTTATTTCCTTTATGGCTCACAACAAGAAGAAGGCTGCTGTTCTTCAGACATAAAATGAACACACACTTTTTAAACTACCCACAGTTAAATAAGGTGTAATGAGTGAAAGGTCAATGCAAAAATAACTCCCGTCATGTTTATTCTCTCCATAACCAATGGAGGGTTGCATGTAAAAAAGTTTATTTTTTGCTTTATGGAGTTATGCTTTAGATCCAGAGTTGACTCTCAAAACTGAGCAACCCCCTCCAGGCATGATTACACTGTGCCAACCAAATTTGTTTTGGTCTGTTTAAATATATAGCTTCATTTTACGAAGCAGTTGTGGCCTTGCTATCAGTCAGAGCACAAAGGTTGTATAAGCATGTGTTTCAGCTTACTGCACTTAGGGCTATTTGTCCATGCCAGCTGATTTTTTTTTGGGCTTGCCATTTCCGCAGACTCCCGTGTGGCGCATACTCAATGTTTTGGACATGGCTTCTCATCCATCCTCTGTTCTTTACACTGTTGCACTTCAGCTGTTGTTAAATGCAGCTGCTTGTTGTTAAACTGGATTAGTGAGTTTATGAAGAAAGATATGGAGCCTTCATAGTTAAATGAACTAGTGAAGGAGATAAAGGCCGGGGCAAGTCTTTAACTACATGCCAACACCACTGTCACTCTCAGGAGCTGGGTAATGCAAACATATCACATGCATCTTAATATTCACACTTATCTCACAGAGAGGACATAAAACTGTTAACATTATGAAAGACATCAGAAGCAACACAATATAATGACTATGTTGTTGGCTAGTAGCTGACTGCCACTGGTGTATGTGCATGGGTCAATGAGAGGCAAATAGTAAAATGCTTTGGATAAAAGCGTTCTATAAATGCAGCCATTTACCATTTGAGATAAGTGGGCATTTCAGGAGATGTGTATCTCTGCTCTGCAGTTACTCCCTTTTACCCCTTTTCTTCAGTGCCAGTGGTACAGTTTCTTCTTACCCCAGTGACCTACACATTTAACATAAACAGAACTTAAAAAGAAGGTGTGGTGATGACTGCCCCCGCAGAGATGGCTGGAGGCATTCTGAGAAAAAGAGGAAAATTACAGAGCCGCATTTTTTCTGTCTGCCCAGTGGCACCGGCAGATACTTGTAAACACTGACAAATAACAAGTATGGCTGCACTAATGAATCAGTTTGGAGTTTCTGCAGTTGTTTTCCTTCACAAAGAATGAATGCATTCCCACAGTCTATAAGTAGAAATCTCAATTATATGTTTTTGATGTTCAGAGCAAGGCTGATTCTCTGACTTTGTGTTGTTGGTGAAAGGAAGATCCAGGGTTCTCAAGGGAAAGAGGAGACAATCACACAGTGTAGGAAAAGAAAAGTGGTACTTATCATCAGCGCAGTGAATATTGGTGTCTCTATAGGTGACATGAGGTGAATATGGACTGGTGTGTCTTTGGGCCAGTTATCTCAGACCTGATGAAGCATGATGAAGGAGTAACCACTCAGTTGGAAGGAAGTTATGGCTTCTTAACAGTTACTGGGTCCCATCAGTTTGATGATTAAGCACATGGAAAGGCTGCAGTTAACCCTCCATTATCAACAGAGGACGTCAGTCTGTAGTGGACAAGTTGGAAGTAATGCTTTGCCTCTAGTTACTCAATTAGTCAGTAATTGTTATTAGTAACTACCCAATTAAACACAGTAATTAGCTATTAGGCTAACAGTGTCAATTAGAAACAATGCAAAGTGCAGCCCACACATTTGTCAGTTATGACATAAATATGGCATACAAAATATGGATCTTCCAATACACATCTTCGCTCCCAGGACAGTTTCCTGGCTAGATAACCAGCCCTGGGTTGCTGGCAACTAGGGATGGGCATGAGTACTCAAATACTGGATTTGGTCGTTATTTGTAGAGTAATTGCATTATTATTTTTTTGCTTTGTAAAAGAAACTACTGAGTATTGGAGTTTTTAACTTCAATACAATATCTTGAAAAATATCGATATTAGATACCATTTCGGAAAAATTAACTTTGAGAGCATACAATTTTAAATTTATTATAAAAAAATAAATTTAGCAAGGATATTTCATGACACCAGTGTCTTTTGTTTTCTTGGTTAGTTGCAAAGAACATCAAAATGACATAGAACTTATATAAATGCAGCTGGTGTAATGACACTGAGGAAAATTGGTATTGGAGCCATTTCATTCTCATTAAGATTTACATTTTTTGGACAGGAGGCAGTGATATGTCTTTGCACAAATCCATATAGCAAAACTGATAAATCCGCATGGCCACAGAAAACGTTAATTGTTCTTAGTCAGACATCATTCGATCTAACGTTAAAGGCGGAATAGCGACCAGGCATGAGATGATGTTTGGAAGTATTTTGACAAAATAAACAAAATGAATGTGCAGTGCAAGCTACGCAGCATTAATCTTGTGTATCACAGCTAATCTCTACAGTCTGTGCAGCGCAGAGAGGGACAGACCAAACCTAACCCTGACCTGCATGTCCGCTTGGGTGTTCACATCAGACCCTAGTATATTAGATTTTTATTTTTTGCAAGTAGTGGATAATAATTCAATGCATACGAGTACTTGAATATGGAAATTACCACAAATGCACATCCCTACCATCAACCAGTTTATATGGTGAGGTCATATTGCCTACATGGGGGCAAAAAAAGTAGAGCTAAAACCAAGAAACCTTACTGTACAACCTACAAGACTATGGTTCCCTTTCTGAGGCAGCAAATGAGAAATCTAAACTTCAGCAAAACATGAATGGATAAAAATATTTATAGCAAAGCCTGAGTAAGACACACCTTCATCAATGAGATGATAGCACAATGTCTGGCTCAAAGAAGCACATTGTTTAGTGCCACTGAACTGAATAAAGAGGAGAGGGTGGCTAAAAAAATCTGAATGTCGCTTAGTACACAACCTTTAAAACATTTACAGTATCATTTATTTATTTTTGCGTTATTTGTGAAGCTGAGCCACGTTCTTTGTTACATCCATTGTGTTCCTGTGTGTATGTGACAGTGAGAGAAAGTATGGAAATCTCTCTTGGAACAGTAACACAGTTTGTGGATCCACAGTGTCTCAATATGGGATTGTGTTATGTCTCATGTGTCCTGTATGTCTTATATTTTAGGTAACATCAGAAGCACAGTGACAGGAAGGAGGCTTTTCCCCACCTGATGTCTTTCAGGAGGATGAAAACAAGTAAGAGCAGAAAGGCAGAATTTCTCCATGTGTTTTCCAGTTCCACTCAGTTGCCCATTAGTGTTGTGTAACCACATACATGCGAGGTGACAGCCGGAGGTATCAGTGATTAATCGCGTGCATGTGACTCGGACGAGGCAGCGGTTTGAACAGGTTGCGTGTACGTGGTTGAGTGTTCCTCGCAATATTTCAGTGCTGTCAAAAAATCATTGACATGTTCCATCCAATTCAAAGAATGTTTAACTGTTTTAAAGGGTTTGATGGGAAAGCAAGTCATGTGTGACTTGTAATTACCCCCTGTTCAAAGTTTGTGCATGTTTTGAGAGAAAACAGCGTGGTTAATATTTCTCCCCTAAATGAACAACCAGTAATAAGTGCCTTCTCCCCAGTTTCTTGATGGTCTTGTTTGTTGAAGGGGGATCACAGTGTACCTTAGACGTATACTTCGTTCATACCCTGTGATGTTAGTGTAGATTTGTGCAGCATATACCCTGACATAATACATTTGCTGCCCCTTTACAGCTATGGTTGCGTTAGGCCATCTTTGGCAATGTTGCAATCCGCTGAGCGGGACTCAGCGTTACTGAAGGTCCTTAAAAACGTATTGAATTTAATAATTTAAAATAAGGCCATAAATGGTATTAAAAGGTTACTTAGAATATTACTTCAGTGTTATTGTAATCCTGATGAGTATGCAGACGAGAGTTGAGGTTAATAAAGTGCTGCAGGGCAGTTTAAGCCAGCCTGGACGTTAACATCACTCTGGTTCACTTGACAAAAAGCCTATGGTTTTTTTTTGTTTTTTTTAAATTATATTTTGGAGTATTGCAGAAAATAAGCTTGCGGCAAACAAAAGTTTACGATACTTCATAAATGAACGCCACTGTTGTGATGTTTAAAGGTGTAAATGCAATCGCAGGAAGTAAAGGCTATAAATAAGCTACACCACTGTTGCATGACTTCTCTATCACCACCACGAGGTGTTTGTGTTTGGTGTGATAATGTTTAATGTACAACCTCTGCAGTCTCATTTAGCCACATGTTAGCAACCTCCTTTTATTATGACACATATACACTTCAAAATACTCGAGCGGGGTGTTAACTAACAACATGTTTAAGTCTCTTAAGCTTGCATTAAGAGATCTTATTTCAGGCATCTAACCAAAAACCTACTGACTTTGAGATGAGGGAACTGGAAGTGTACAAATGCTAACTTAGTTCTAGGTTTAAGGACTAATTCTGGCACCACTCTATGCTCAGCAGTGTCATTGGCATAACATCAGAAGTGACAGATAAGAATATCTTTCCTGGCTTGTAACCTAGCAAAGCGACACTAATAAGAAAATATTTAAAAAGTTGAAATGCAATATATTCACTCGCACTTTTATTTGTATACTCTAAAACTCTACAGAAGAACCCAAAATGTGTGTGCTTGTTTAGCAGGAGGAAAAAAGAAATTTTGTTTTGCATTCAAAATCATGAGTAATTAATTATTTTATTATTTTACTTTATTTTCCAAATCATATTTTGCCTGACGTTATTAATTAGCACCATGTTCTGTGCATGGTGTTTACATGTGATTATCTTTCGCAACATTTTTTTTTTTACAGCATGAACAGGAGTCTCTATTTCCAAGTAACTGCATGCATGAAAAAAAAATCTATGAGATTTCAAGCATGGGAGGAATTTTTACATTTGGGAGGGAGGATGCAATCAGTAGCATGGGACTCGCAGAGGCCTCCTCGGGTGACAAATTGAAAGTGTCTCGGTCTAGTTTATAGCCCTGATCAGGTCAAACGAAAAATATTGGAGGTCTGGGTGAGGAGACAGGCCCGCCTGGTGCAGATAAATGGACTGATCATTTCTTATTGAGAAACAATTCCTAAAAGGTAGTTTACTGTGTGACTGGGGAAGCGGCGAGCGGAGAGCAGAACACGCACCCACTGCTCCCTCCCTGACCCTTCCTCCACTGCCGGAATTAAATGGATAGAGAGAACGCGTGTTTCTGATGGCACTCCTCCGCCAGAGAGACACTCCATTTGTTATGAAGTAGGGGTTCTGATGAAGTGTAGGGAGCTCCTCTTTCTTTTTTCCCCCTTTTTTCATCCTTCCTTTCTCAGGCACTACAAGGCCGGCCTTCAGTCTGCTTCACATGAAATGGATGGAAGGAGCCGATTGAATTTTACACTCCCCTGGTCATGATTAATGTGTTTGGTGTGGGGCGTCTCGGCAGTGGAACTCCGCTACCACTAGCTGGTGCTCAAGCTCTCCCATGGCTGCAGCCTGATAGCTTCGCAGAGGGGAAGGGGGGGGTAGCTGTTAAAGCAGGGCAGCTTTGCTCAAGAAACCGGTCCTTTCATAGCCCACAACCCCTTCAACTCCTCTCCCCCTGTGTTAATAGAAAATCTCTGCTCTTGCCCACTCGCTCGTTATTACTTCACGGTCAGTTTCTCAGTGTGCTCTGTACCCAGTGCTGCTTGGCAGGCTGTGCTGTAAATGTCAATTTATCACTTAACCCATTGTAAAGGGTGAGAGGCCTAATAAAAGATGCCAGGTCATGTTATCGGATTCCTTAACAGATGCTCATAGTGTCGGTTTACTTATTCAGACTTCATGCTTGCACCTGAAATTACACCAGATTTCCAATTTGTCTTTGAAAACTGTTTTTTGTTCATTTCATACAGGAGGTTAAAAATGTTTAAAGCTGTAACAGGGTCCGTACGCAGTATGAAAATATATGGAATTTGATTTTAGTAATTTCCGTACGTCTGGATAGATATGGAAAATATTGCCCTATGCTGTTTTCTAAAATATAAAACTCAGAATAGTAAGAGCTGTTCATGGCGTTTGGAGCATGCCGCCAGCACAGCCAAAATGTTTACCACTTTGTGAGACAGTACGGGCCCGAATGAGCTTGATGTTGTCGAAATGTAGCTCTGACTGAACACGCACTCCTACGCAGAGCTGCCTCTACACCTGTGCGTCACAACTCTGGCCCAATTAGTTTGAAAGACAATATCTTTGAATTGCATATATACATAACAGTTAGAGTTATGTAGTGTTGTAGCCATCAGAAACCTTCATGGCTACATTCATCTTTGTTTCCTTAGATACAGTGAATACACAAGGCTGCACAGATGGAACGGAAATGTAGTTATGTAATGCTTTTCAACTAATTTTCGGTTCTTATGTATAAAAGACACTTAACAATACGAGGGGAACAATAATATAAAATACTTTTCTCAACTTGTTAAGGACAAATAATACGCGTACATGTAGCATCGATTAATTTGCTTCCTCTTTGTCAGATGTTTGACAGTAGAACGTCGTACAACTTTCCGCGTAACAGTGTGGAATGAACAGCCAAAATGGGTATATGCAATTTTTCTGAGGGCTGGCTATTTGTACGCAGAATCCACAGAGAAGTCTTAAAATTTGAGCCTGTAAAAGTTGGACGAAGTTCAACACAGTGAATCACAATACCTTCTGTTTCTGTAAGAGATAAACTTAAGATAAACACAGGCATTTCACAGCGAGAAGATAATTGTATTAGCCTGTGAATTAGAAAATGAAGTCGCTATCGTGACCTGGTCCCGTCCGGCCACAGCTGATCCAGACATCTTCAGAGTATCTGGTGATAAGGGAGCCATATTTAATGACATTAATGGCAGTAAGGCTGAGAGGAATGGAGTGGATTTACAGAAGTGCCTTAGATGAGAGATCAATTAAGAGGTAACTGAGTGGATGAGCCAGACTAAGCAGGAATAGGAGCAGGTTTAATTTTGCATAAATAATGTGCCGTCTAAGGAGAGAGGGAGATAGAGGTAGTGCAGCCAAATACCACTTCGATCCTTCTTTTTTGTAATTTGTTTTCTCCAATATTCACACGCAGTTTATTTCATTTTATCTCACATGTCCACAACACATTCCCCCCCCCATTTTGTTTCTGCTATAATCTTGTTTCCTCATCACTGCTGTTCATCAGTTTCCACATTAATTTTGCCATCTATTGTACACATATCAAATGTGTTTATACAGTTATAGCCCAATAGAAGCCCGTTAAGTGGATTGTATGTTGCCCTGCTGAAACTCCCAGTGCATCCTTCTCTGTAGTCCAAACCCTGCTTTGATCATCAGGACTTCAGCGGATGATGGATGGAGCTGTCTCCCTCCAGGTTGTCATAGCATCTGTTGCACAGTGCTCACTGTATCTTCCTCCGTCGATGCTTGCGTGCACACAGATAGGTCTCCACCACTGTTTGTGTGCGGGCCGTTTGGTGGGTAATGATGGGAAATGAGAAACACAAACCTACCATCAGCACAAACCTCCTGAGGTTTGAATTTCTGTGTGTCTTACATGCTAAGGGGATTTTTTTTAATGTTATTTCTGTAGCTCTCATTGAAAGAGGTGATCCAGGCTCCCTTTGGCCTGACCTAAGCTGACTCTTAACAGAACGGGTGTCTGTGGTTGAAATGGTTTAAAGGTGGCTGGCAGGTCCATCCTCTACTTAAGTTGGTGGGGGTGAAGGTTTAGAGGGAGGAGAGGGGAGATAACTGGAGATAAAAACAATGGGAGAGTGACGAAGGGAGGGATGGCTGAATGAGGGAGAAATCAATAGGAAATCAGTGTTTGGGGAGGGCCTGTCGTTTATCAGGTGACACGGTTAAACAGCGTTAAGGCACTAAAAGTGAGAAAAATATGGGCCATCCCCATGCTGGTATTGATCACAGCAGAATGGGGCGGCAGAAGGCCGAAGCCACTAATAAAATAAGACGTATCTGAGTGGGAATCAGCCAGGGATCGATGGGCACGGTGATCAAGGCCAAAAACATCTTCACTGGGATTTAAGCTCGTTCTGCTGTCCTGTGCCCCCCTTACACACCTCAGTATGAGCAAGGGTGTGTGTGATGGAGGTAGTGGGGTCACTTAGAGGCCCCTTGGGCTGGACTCACCTGTACTATAAAGATTTGTGTCAGACAGTGTCGGGTAAAAGCATGAATTGGATGAGAGAACTTGAGCGATGGGATGAGGTAGAGAAACTTTGCTCTTTATCTCCCACATGCTTTGATTTATATAAAATGTAAGTACTTTTTTCCAATCTATACTGTAAGTTTTATCTGTCTGGCACGGTGACGAAATGTCTCGTTTACACCAGCATTTAGATCCTTTATTCTCTACTTTGTAGAAGCTACAGCTTCAGGTCTTTGCCAATTCCACCATTACACACCTGGATTTACATAGTTTCTCTGCTTTTTTCTCCCTTGCAGATTCTCTTAATCTGCGTCAGATTGGGTGGGTAGTTTACTGAATGTCATTCTTCAGGGTGTCCTACATTTTCAGTGGGGTTAAAGTCAAGTTTTGGCTTGATGGACATGTCACAAAGTCGTGTGTATTGGATAGTTGGTGTGTTGAGATGTCAGCACCACAGTCTTAAGCTAGGTGTGCTCTTAAGCAGTTTTCTTTCCCCTTTTGCCTCCACAGACACGGTAAGGTAGGTAACAGGTCAGGTAACAACTCGTAATGGGCCTTTTTCACAGCAGACATTTTGACTTGCCATTGTGGGAAAAGTTCAGGTGTTACTGATAATATTAACAATGCTTCTCCTCTATCCCAGTGAGCCGTGACAGTCTGACAGTGAGGCCTATTCTACACGTACACAGATATTTCTTAAAATGTAGCTTTTTCTAAGCATTTTGGCCTTTTGATCAGATTTGTGGTTTGCCAACATCTTCTACTTTTTCTTTGTGTGATTGGCCAACATGCCTTTAGGGTTAGGGTTATATCGCTGCCTGATTGGCATGCTCTTGACTAGACTCACAAGTCAGCCTTTAGACGCTTTGCTTAACTAAAGACTGATGACTTTCTCCCTGATTTTGTGTTTAGATGGGCGGATACAATTTCAGAGTTTAAAAAAACTCCCTACGTTGCAGAACCAATAGTAAATCTGCAGGGTGGTCCTTCGGTCGCTCGCTGAACTCTTGTGCTTGTAAACATAGTCCCACTAGAAACACGTGTAGCGGTACAAAATGGCTCAGCCGTGCTCGCAGAAAACTCCGTCAACGTTAGTGGATGTTTGTCGCGTTTGCGGCGACACATTCTTGCCAACTAAAAGAAACAAACATAATCTTTTACAAGGCCATAACTCATCCGTCCGGCCGGACTATAGAGGCAATCGCCTTGTTGTTTACAAGGCGATTCCCTCTATAGTCCGGGTAGAAAACCAACAGAGCTTTCAGCTATATATATAGCCTATGTATCACATTTTTCACATCACTGTATCACCGTTTAGACTAATCCGATGTTTGTAAAGTCTATAAACACAATGATTGAACAAACATTACTATTTCTGTGTGCACGTTTAGCTGGGCTAACCGTTAGCTGTTAGCCCTGTTAGCC
>NC_065521.1:29290984-29302648 GCF_006386435.1 Epinephelus moara
GTTAGTCTTATTCACGTTGAGTTGATGTTGTGGTCTAACATTACCACACAACTTTACCCAAAGGAGACACTTTTCTCGGTTGAGATGTGGTTTAAAGTGTAAAAAATACACCTCATCGCCCAGCCTCTCAGGATACCTTGTGTCGGAGCTGCATGTACCCCATGCACACCGTTTGACCATTTTTAAACTTCAAATCTCAGAAAAAGCTCATATAACCGAACGAAACTGACTTTCTGTAATGCATTTCAATGGACGTCCAGGCAGAGAATGTCCAAGTGTATGGGAATGGCTATACGCACTGTGATTGGCTCATGGCGTTTGAGGGCGGGGCTTAGCCATAGGTCAGTTCAACTCCCACAGTCTATGGTTCAACTCCAGGTTAAAACCTCCTGAAAAATTAACACTGAAAGAATTCTAACCCTGTGAAATTTCAGCTGATTGCAATCTGCAATCCTCACCGCTAGAAGCCACTAAACCCCCCCTAGATATAACACAGCAGACCTCTGAAGTGCAGTGGATGGCTTGTTTTTAGGAGCTGAAGCTGATTTGATTTTCAGATGTAGAGAAGAAAAAGACATCTCTGCCCAGAATAATAAATGCAAGATGTCGATGTACAGTGGAGGATGACAGGAAGGATTTATATCTCTGGTCTTGTTCCCTTCGCACTTCCACTGAGCTTAGTTAAAGGAATTTTGCACCCATGTACTGATAAAGAAGTCACAGAGCAAAACAAACAGGCCGTGTCATGTGAGCTGCCATGACGAAGGGCACACAGAATCACTGTGGCATTCACACACATAAACCCATTCAGTCTGGCTGTCTCCTAATTTCACACAGTGGCACAGGACAAATGTTTTTGACCACATGAACACTGGTTATGATAACAGATAGAAAGAGGGGGAAAGAGGAGACTTTCATAATTTATTATATAAGATGTATGTTATATAAGTGTTGAGGGAAAGCATACATGCTATATGTTAGTGCTCCCCTCCGAGGACACACCAGAGTAGAACGCCCTGAAGTGTTAAAGGATCAGTGTGTGTGAACACAAGAGCAAGTGTGGGTTTACGTGTGCCTGTGTGTGTACGTTTATGAACCGCGGGGAGAGGGAGAAAGTTGGGTTTTGAGCCCTAGATGGATGACGAGCGTGCGGGAGACAGTCGCTGATAAAATGAAGTGATGAGAAATGATGAGACGGATAAAGTGCAGTGATGCAGGAGCGAGGAAATGGAATTTGAGGAATACGGTGGAAAATTAGAGGCAACTGGGAGGAGATGAAGATCAATGGAAGCAGTCAGCAGAAGAGCTAAAAGGGCCCGAGTGATTCACAGAAATGGAGTGAGCGATGGACAGATGTGTTGACAGAGAGTGAGACAAGGACTGACAGCTGAGGAGGCCGAGACAGGGAGAGGAGGAGATAGGGAGAGTGACTGAGAGATTGAGGGTAAGCAGGAAATAGCCTGGTCGGGTGAGAAAAGCAGAAATGGAGGGAGGAGGAGAGATAGGCCCTGTGGCTGTGACTGCAGTTGGACTTGTGGCTGAGTCATAGAGCATGAAAACAGATAAATGATAGCCTGGATCTCTCCACACCTTCTAGGAGTTTCTGTCCTAAGCTTCTTCTACTTCAATTGTTCCCTTTAACTTTAAAATAATTAAAAATAATGATGTCTTAAATAGCTTTATTACAGAAAATATAGTTAAAGGGTAACTATTTTCCCGAGTTGTTGTATCTCAGTGACTAATGATAACAACAGTTTTTGAAAGTGGACCAGTATTGAGTGAAAGAGCTGCAGCTGTCAGCGGCAAAACAGGCTGCAATGTAACGTTAATGGGCAACCAGACTCCATTTAGATAAACAGTAATTTTATCATCATTATACACACTTCGCTTAAAGCAGACAGAAACAAAATAAAACTAATGAAAGCCATCTTGGTTCATCTTTCAACTGTTTCATCAATCACTAACTCTGATTTGGTATAAATAAACCCTCAATTCACCCAGTCGGATGTGATATAAAATCTGGCTCTATACATGCTAAAATTTCCGTTTATATAAATGTAGTCTGGTGGGTTTGGCGATAGCAGTTTCGGGGCTGTTTCTTTCTTTTTTTTTGTAATTAACATTTTATCGAGTTTTAGAAAAGCATATAAATACCATACAGATTAGCAAAAGCATGGGTGTGTATGAGCGTGTGTATACACGGACAACCTGATGTCACTTCGAAGTCGTTGAAATCCGTTGCTTGAGCAGTGGCTTGCGGCATCAGAAACCAGTGTAAAAAGGAGCTGTTGTATGCCGGCATGATACACGGCTGATTGTCGCTATAGTTTAACGGCGCCCATTAGCGGCAGGGGGAAGGACAAGGACGAAAGTTTTTTTTTTTTTTTTTTTTAAAGATATGTTTTTGGACATTTTGCCTTTAATGGATAGGACAGTCAAGTGTGAAAGGGGGAGAGAGAGAGAGAGGGGGGATGACATGCAGCAAAGGGCCACAGGCTGGACTTGAACCCAGGCTGCTGCGGCAACAGCCTTGTACATGGGGCGCCAGCTCTATCCACTAAGCCACCGATGCCCCACAAGGCAGTGAAAGTCCCAGTAGAGCCCGGTCACACTCTGAAGTCGTTGAAATCCGAAGCTTGAGCAGTGACTTGAGGCGCCAGAAACCATCAAAAAAAGGAGCTGTTGTACATCGGCACGATACATGGCTGGTTGCCGCCATAGTCTGAATGGGGCGGGTGGGAGGGGTGGCGGATGGGTCCACCAAATGCCGACTTTCACCTGAGAGAGCGGTGTTTGCGTCCTGTAAATTTATAAAGCCAAACCCTGTTCTTCTTTCCTAAATCTAACCACATGTGCTGTTATCAGTGGCGGTTCTAGCCTAAACACACACACAAACACACAGACCGAACCGACCCGAGTCCGTCGCAGTGTGTTACCTGACATAGTTATTGTTATGGACAGTGTGTAACACGCTGCTCCCACAGCAGCGCAGCACAGCACTATACACAGTCTATGGAGCGGAGCCTGTGTTGCGTTCAGGCATTGTCACGTAAATAACAAATTCCAGCACTTAAATAGGCCATAGCACAACACAGCAGCTTGTCAAGTGGGCCAAACCCTCTCCTTGCACTGTACATGAAGAGTAGCCCCATAATCTTGAATTTCTCCCCTTTGTTATTTAAAGAAAAAATATCTTCTTTTAGTCCTGTTTCTTTCTTTCTTTCTTTCTTTTTGGTTGTGGAGGCGATCGCGATCCAAAATTTCCTGAATTTATATTAATCTGTGTTTACTGGTAATTAAATAAAGAGAACATAAACAGAAAAAATGAAAGAGTGGCCGCTCTTCATTTGACCTGTTCAACCATTTTTTTTGCTTTAATTTGTCAGCCATCTGTTTCACCTTCACAATTCATGCTTTTGTAATGAAACAGTCAAAATACAAAACTTTTTAAAATAACAAACTTCCTGTGATACAGGAGGTGAATCTTTTACATCTCATCCAAACTTTGATAAATCCGTTTAATCAATGCAGATGGAAGTGGGCGAATAGGTGTGCAGTTTTAAATTTGTAGAAGTGTGCAGCTGTCTTGATGAACTTTTCTAAAATGTGAGACAACAGATGGCCTCACATCCAGCTCTGTTTGTTTTTAACTCTTTATATTACCGCTCCCTTGTCAGTTGTGACAGTTTTATATCAGAACCAGCTTGGCGTTTTATTCAGCAACTTGCTGTGTGCTGAGAGTTGGCTGTCTTGTGTGAACATGAAACTGCATTCAGAAGCACAAACCCAGATACACTGTATACTGTTGCTTTTGAAATACTGATAGGAGCATAACATTATTTATATATCAGACACAGGCAGACAGAAAAATACAGTTTCAAAACAAAAAGCAGTGTAAAATGTATATCCTGAGCAAATCTAAAGTATGCTTTTTGTTTTGTATCTAATTTTCTCATTTTGCAACCCAATTATCGTAATAAACGCTAGCATTGTACCTTTTTTTTTTTTTCAAAGGTTTCATAAATATGTTGAAACCGTTTGTTTCTTTGGATATCAAATTTCACTTTATGCCGTGACAACACTGTGGTTAACGTGTGGTCATGTTTAGGCACAAAACCACTTGGATATGGTTTGGAAAACATCATGTCTGGAAATGTTCCAACATGTCGTTAAATAATACCTGCTTCAGTTGTTTATTGGCCTTGAACAGTGCTCTGCTGCTTTCTGCTGCTTAATAATAACAATAATAATAATAATGATATATATTAATAATTTCATTTGAACAGCACTTATCAAACCAAGGTTGCAAAGTGCTTCACAAAGTGCATGAAAATAAGAAAATAGGAATACAATATTTAAAAAGAATAGTTAAGAGCTGAGAAAAATAGTGTGTATAGAGCAGGGTCCAAAACTAACACTCGCCACTCGCCAATTACGGGTAGATTTTGTCTCTGGCTGGTAAATTTTTAAGACCACTCGCCACTCTGGCGAGTTATTTTTTTACCTGCGAAAAATGCATTTTTTGTTACTGTAGAACGGTGCTGGTATCGGCTGGTTTCCTTTTCGCCAGGGCCACACCGCCTGCAGAAGCGCTGTGAATAGCCTCGAAGCGAAGCCAGTTTTCTTTCGGCGCCCATGTTAACCAATTGTGTCATCCACACCGGCCGCGGAGCTGCCCTGCAGTGATCGTTTCGGCGTCTGGTCTATTTTCTGCACGAGCCGCAAGCAAATGTGTTAAGCTGGGCAGTTATCCATGATGGTAAAACAGCCCCAAATGTGACGGAGACAACAGCTGGGAGCAGAACCGCTTGTCGACCGGCGTGGAGAAATGCACGTCTGATGTGAACGGGCTTGCGCGAGAATTTCAGTGCGCTGCGATCGCTGCCCAAACGTACCTGAACAGCCGAGCACACAGGTATGTGTTGTGTCAGAGGAGAAACGAGCCGTTCACATTTCTGTCTTTGTGGCAGGTAACCATCCACAAACCTCACCGCACTTTAGGGACTGTTCTTTACTTATGAAGGGACTGTTCTTTACTTGTATGTTAATCAGTTGGTGCAGTTTCACTTAAGTAAAAAAAAATGACTGAACAACTTTCACTTGTATTGGAGTAATATTTGACCAAGAGTATCTTTACTTTCACTCAAGTCATGTCGTTGAATACTTTGTCCACCACTGGTCAGACATTCATGTTTATATAGGGCAGGCCCTGCTGTTGCAGTCTGGTCGAGCTAAAATCTTATGTCTCAACTGTCCAAAGGGGACTGAAGTCAGTGATTCATGTAAAATTCCTTAATGAAAGATTCTTTTTGCACTGTAGTAAGAATACTACAGAATTTATTAACCCAAATATTACACTTAACTGTTGAAACAGTTATTCATATTTTAGCATACATTATTACTAATATTAGTGCACACTATTAAAATATTGATTGAGAATCGCATACAAGACCCAAATGACATGCTAAATAATACTGATAGCGAATTACAACACTTAAAAGCGATTTTTATTTGGTTGGCTGGTAAAATATCTGCCTGGCTGGTAAAAAATTTCACTTACCAGCCAGCCTGGCTGGTAAGTGAAAAAGTTAGTTTTGGACCCTGGTATAGAGGCAAAAATAGAACAAAAGGAAATAAAACACAGAAGTTACAAATCACAAAGGTACAAATCAGGCATTAAAAGGGAAATCTCTCCCCCCAAAAATATGCTTTAAGCGTTGATTTAATAACGGGTAGTGTGCAAGCCAGCCTAATCTCCTCAGGCAAAGAATTCTAGAGCCTCAGGGCCTTGATAGCAAAAGCCTGGTCACCTTTAGTTACCAACCTCGATCTAGGGACAATACAGTGTAGATGACCTGGCATTTTGTGTAATATATGTTGTGCGTGACTGGATATAGACTGTTGACGTAACTTGAGCTAAATGATCTGGCATGATTCTGGCCAAACTTGTTTATGTGAGGAGAAGCAATTGTTCCTGGAACTGGTTGTCTGAATAACAGGAAAACAGTTGCTTAAGTGACAGGAAACACCTTTTAATGTGTATTGGAAAGCTGTAGGTGTATCAACTGATACTGCTTGTTTGTCAGACACTACTAATTGTCATGATGTACTAATTCTTGTGAGTAACCCCTCAAATGTCCAATCCTATGTGTTTTGAGTCCCTTTATTCTATAACATAATTGGCGATGAGGATGGGATGGGATGTGGAAATGACATCCAGCTGGCTGCATCTCTTCACTCTGCGTAAGGAGCACATTGTGTCAGATCTTTTGTACTTTAATTCTTCATGTGACCTCACCAGAGTTTGAGGAGATGCAGTGACTGATGTCAAGAATCCTCCAAAAAGGACCTTAAAGTTGATCATAAATTGATTAAAAGACAAAAAGGACACATGCATGTGCACAGCTTTACTGGGAACTGGGGTTTAGAGAGTTTGAGATAGGGGCAGGAGTCCCCACATGAGTTAAGCCAGTACTCTTAAAGTGTGAAAAGAGTACAAGACTTTGAGATTAGGGGCAGAAGTCCCTGCATGGGCTCAATTACTACTCTTCAGTGTAAAAAGAGTAAAGCACTCCAATGGCCCTTGAACCAGGGCTTTAAAAGATATTAAAAGATTCTTAAAATCAATTCTGAAGTTAACTGGCAACCAGTCGAGGGAGGTGTCGTGACATCCACCATTCCCTTCTCCTCCTGATGAAAAACTCAGCTCTTTTCCATGTAATCTGAACTACGTCAATTTAGAAAGGTTTATAGGACACGTTTCAGAAATGCCAACATTTTATGCTGGTGACTGGGCTGTGTTTTGATTGACTGATCATTCAGGTCCCCTGTCAAAAGGCCCAACGGCTGCACAACAAATATGGCGAGGAGATATTCTTTTCCCTCAATGTAAGTTTCAATGTTGTTTATTTATTTATCACAAGATCATTTTAATCAGATGTTTTCTTCCATCCCAGCCGGTCTTGTTCTCTCCCTTGTCTCTGCACAGGATTTAGCAGAGTGAGAGAATGAAGTTAAGTGGAGCAGTCTCAGTGGAACACAGGGCTGGACTGGGACAAAAAATCGGCCCGGGCATTTTGAGCCTAGTCCGGCCCACCAGGTATTGATGGAAAGACAATGAAGCCTATGAATGAAAACAAACTTTCTTGTGACACCGCTTGTACACTGTCTTGTTGGTGTATATGTACTTGTCTAATAAATTTAAACCTACACCATCCTGTCCCATTATTCTATACAGTACTTACTTAGAGGAACCAAAAGGCTGCTTGGTCTAGTGAACCTCCTGAACAATGAACGTATGATGGGATCCTGAAAATTGGACAGTGAAGAACAGAGGTGAGACATGATCATTGATGAATATTAAAATGAATAAATGACAGATTTAGTAATATTTTCATAGACTATGTACTCACCACATCAATAAACAGCACAGCAACACATAATACTTCCTCAAACATGGCAACCTTTAAAAAGTGAAGGGATATTTTAAATTGAATGGAAACATGCCCACAATAAAAACAAAATACAGGTAATTATTGTCCACAAGAGTTTGCTGTTACATGTCAGTAAAAAAACAATAAGATAAAAACACAACATATCTAGAATAAAGAGGATATTTATGTATAAAAGACAAATACATTTAAGTAGTTACTTTTAACTCCAAGCCACTTTTATGTTAATGAGCAGCATCACATCTCCTGGCAAATCCTAATTTGATTCATTCTAAAGTATATCTGCAAGTGCAGAGGGTTTATGATGAATACTAGCCTAATCATTTGGTTTTACATGAACATTTTTGCTCTGTTGAGCTTTAGCTGTTTCAGAGTAAAGAATTACTGCATAGTGCACTTATATCAATTAATAGACATTGAAATATTTTACTACCTAACTAATAAAGACTATACTTAACTAACTAAATGAATAAAATAAAGTTACTGAAGCACTAAGATCACCATCACTAGTATAACATCATAGAAACAGCCCAGCAGTAGAGAAACCCCGTCATGCTGCTCAACAGCCAGCTAAATTGTTAAATGGCCTACTCATAACTATGCTGTGTTAAGAGTTAGCAAGCACAACGAAAATAAACTATCAACCAAACTTGATTCATATCTGACCCAGGTAGACTGCTGTTCATCACTTCTTACCTGAAGTTCAAATTCCCCTCCAGTCGCACCGACTGTGCCGTCGTCATATAATGTGGCAGCCGCGAGTCTCCTCCTCCTGCCTCCCCTTTGCCTCATCCACCTGCTGACGGCCACCTCCGCCCTCATTACCTGCTGCGGCTGCTTTGGATGCCAGTGCGGGTGCGGTCACTGATGCTGCCGCTGAAGAAGCTCCGCCATAGCCAGCAAACATCTGTGTTATTTTAACACATTTGGCCGCATCTTCCTAAAGGGCTTGTCTCTTTTTCTCTCTTATTTTTTCCGCACCTCCTTTGAGTTTCTTCTCAGTTTTGTCAATCTCCTCTCTCTCTGTATGATTGATTGACTGGCAGCCGAGGCCCAAGTGGGAGGCATCGGCCCTCGGCTGTAATTGATTGATGTTCGTAGAGTATTTTTTGCTCATTTAAATGTGTAAAAATTTGCTTGTAAATCAATTTGTCAAGAACNGAGGCCCAAGTGGGAGGGGGCATCGGCCCTCGGCTGTAATTGGTCCAGCCCAGAATCAATCATGACTAATGAGCCGATCTACCAGTTTTGTGTACCAATAGGTATCATGACATGACTATAAAAAAAAAAAAATAAATAAATAAAAAAGGCCCGGCCCAAAATTACCATCGGTATGCCCGATGGCCAGTCCAGCACTGGTGGAACAGCTTTCATTGATTACAGTGGCAGTGATGCCTTGTGGCTGCCAATGAGCAGCCATGAGACTTAAGTGCTTCATAGAACAGACTGGCTTTCTTTCACTGTTGAGTTAGAGCAGTGTGCACTTTATTTTACAGTATACTAATAAGACATAATACACCATCCTCTTGTATCAAATTAGACCAAAACAATATATAAAAAATATCGTTATTATTATCATCTACCTCATTCCCCTGGGCACAATCCTCTGTCACCATGGTGTTCATTTCTATTGTTACGCAGATGACACACAGGTCTACATCTCCACTAGTCCCTCCTCTGCCCTTCCTCCCACCTCCCTCACCACCTGCCTTGAGGACACCAGGAGCTGGATGAGCAGGAACTTTTTGAAGCTCAATGGCCCTGAGGCCCTGCTCATCGGTTCCAAAAAATATCCAAAATCCAAAACACCAACGTCCCACATATCATCACTGATAACTTCCCTGAACCCTTCTCCAGCCACGTCAAGAGCCTCTGTGTCATTCTGGACAGCACTCCGCCCATCACTGTCCCAGTCCATCACAGAAGTCTTGGTCCACATATTTGTTACATCCTGTATTGACTACTGTAATGCAGTTTGTAATGCAGTTCTCTCTGGTTTCCCCTCTAAACTCCCCAGATCATTACCCACACCAAATCATCTGTCAACATCACCCCCATTCTCATCAAACTACATTAGTTCCCTGTTCAATACCAAATTGACTACAAAAACCTTCTGCTCACCTTCAAAGCTTTCCACAACCTAGCCCCCACTTAGCTCTCTGACCTTCCCCATGAGTACACCCCCTCCCACTCCTTGCGCTCTTTATCTGCTGGTCTCCTGACCATTCCCACCTCACGCCTCAGCACCTGTGAACATGGCGCAGTTAGAGCTACAGGCTACAATGAGGCTAAAAACAGAGTTCAAGTGACGTTTTTCCAAACAACTTTTTATGTCGGGGCTTCAGGACACTTGGATCACTATGGACGAGCAGTATGGAGATATTCTGTGGTTTCAATTATGTGTTTTTGGACGTTTGAATCTGGGGCGCCGTAAGCCTCCATTAGGTGGAGTTGTGTTGCTACCCCCTCTCCCCTTGGTTCTCCGGAAGTGATGTGAGGACTCTAAAACTTCACCTGAGCCTCCATCGGCATATGGGTGAGTAGATAATGGCTGAATTTTCATTTTTGGGTGCACTATCCCTTTAAACGCTATTCTACCCTCACTACCAAATTATGCTGTAATTAGACACCACATGTACCAACATCAGTGTATCATGGCTTAATTAACCAACACAGCCTGTAATGCCACATGATATCAGGCATAGCCTTTGTAATAGTCAGACAAAATACTGAGAGCTCAGAGGAAAATACATTTATTTGGCCTTTATTTAACATGGTTTCACTTTCATACATGTAAACTAGAGTCAAACCACACTGGGTCATATCCATATCATATTGGTGTAACTATGATCTTGTAAAATGGTGTCTGGTTGCATATTAGGAACTCCTGTCTGGTTTCACATGAGAGTATAATGTTGCATAATAATGTCTAGTATATTTTGGGTCTAATACACATCACATGCTGGTTTGTGTTACAGTATAATTTAGATTTTTGGTGTCTAATTAGGGTCTAACTGTGTTTGTTTCCTGTCCATTAAAGAACATGTTATTTCTAGTTTTGCTCTAATTTGGTACAAAGAAAGGCTAATTTCGTCT
Organism: Epinephelus moara; assembly: GCF_006386435.1. Classification (NCBI taxonomy): domain Eukaryota; kingdom Metazoa; phylum Chordata; class Actinopteri; order Perciformes; family Serranidae; genus Epinephelus; species Epinephelus moara. The sequence goes on from NC_065521.1 coordinate 29,301,532, forward strand.
AACTAGTGAACCGTAAAATGAAGTGCGACCAAGAGGCTCACCTTGGCATCATTATTGGCCTGTCAGTACGGAGGAGGTCTTGTGTGACTGCTGGTCATGCTCAGTGAGAACACTGCAGGTGAATCTGGTTTAATGAGGTGCAGGATATTCTAGACAAACAGCTTCCAGGTGATTAGGACGAGGCAGCACAAGGTCTTTCTCAATACAGAGTATACAGTAGGTATATATGTCGATAGAGAGACAGAGAAAGTAAAACAAGCCTTTTTCACAGCAGATATTTTGACTTGTCATTGTAAGAAAACCACAAAGATGGCTGTTCTATTTAAGTGTCCCAGTAAGCTATAACAATGTGACAGTAAGCCAGCATGTACAATCGGGGGCCCTGAAACTGATGCTCAGTAATCTTACATATACCGTATTAATTCTAAAAGCCTAACCAGGGACAGAGATTGCAAATTAGCCATGGCTAGAACATGGTATATACCTGTTTTCCTCACTTGTAAATAGCTGAAGACCCCTCTGTGTGGAGTCTGCATGTTCTCCCCTTGTCAGCGTGGGTTTTCTCTGGGTACTTCAGCTTCCTCCCACAGCCCAAAGGTTTCGCACTGCAGGTTTAAAGGCTATGTTTACATTCAGTGTTACATATATCCTTGAGGTCTTTCAAACAAGTTGAAGGCATTTCTTTCCTCATAAAATGTTTGCAAAAGCAGTATATGTGAATATTTTGTATCATGGAATATTTACATCCATGTTTGCTAGCTTGCAGTTTTCACTACCTTCCTTAGCGCTTTGCTATGCTTCCTTGTGTTCCTCCACCACCAACTGACCTTTTGCTAAGCCCTGCCCCTTTGTGATGGTCCGACAAGCTGTTGGAGTAAGCATGGCGCCCACACTGTAACTAACTGCACTCCCTGAAGAAATATTATCATATTTTTTGGAAAAATGAAGCAGTGATTCCAGAGAGAAGCAGACAGAGGGGTCTACAGTCTGTGTTTGAAGGATATATCCAGGATGTCAAACTGACTCAGCAGCAACAACAGGTTAAAAAGACAAAGATAGTTAGAAGCTAAAGCCGAACTATAGGCTACAGATCACAGTGTAAAAGTGAACCACCACA
>NC_065521.1:29302684-29341277 GCF_006386435.1 Epinephelus moara
ACACTTTTCAGGGTTTGATTTTGGTTTTGGAACAGGGAAGAAACGTATATCTTTTTCCAACCTCTCCAGGTAACGAGTATCATTAATACACGACGTGCCCCAGGCACAACATTTAGCTCCAAATCCACAAAACCAGCCTGAAAATGAAGGAAATCTGAATGATTGCATTAGAGTCAATGGAGCACAGCTGTGTTGTTACTGGACCCTGGACTGAGCTGGCCCTATGCTACGATATGATTGGCCAGGTGGTACTTAGCGAAGGGTCAGTTTTAAATCAGAGAAGCAGCACTGGTGGCAAGAATTGCGTGCATGTGTATCCGAGTGCACACACAGAACATATAAAATGGGGACTAATGAGTTTTGACACACCAGTTTGGCACTCTTGGCTAAGTGCGGACGTTTAGCCAAGATGACGTCTTACGCAGATTGAGAAAAAAACTGCTCACCTTGACTTCTTTGCATTTAAATCAACAGTACAGCTGCTGGGTGTCCTGTGTGAACGTATTGGAAGCATTATGACATCAGCATGCAAGGTTTCAAATGACACAAAAGACGTACTGATCCTTAATTATCAACAATAATGATAAAATGTTAATTGCCGTTATAATCTTTTACCCAATGTGCCGATTTCCATAAATTGGATCTTGCTCCACAGCGCTCTGTTATCTTTGCCCTTCCCTCTCCTTCACATGTAATCTACCCATGTTTCATGTCTCCAGTGTGGTTGAGGGGCTAAGATGAACGTGACGATGGACGCATCCAGCGTAAAGAAATGGAACGTTAATATAAGCTGTAACTTGATGAGTGAGTAGAGAGATTAGGTCCAGGAACTGCTCTACCTCAAGGCTGAAGGTAAAGCACCCTGGGGTGGAAACTATATCCATTTGGAAAGATAACCTGCAGGCTATATGACAGCTGGAAGCTTTATCAGTTCACTATCGCATAATAATGAGAGGATAATTTCTGCAGACTGTTAGAAAGCAGGCAGATGGCATCCATGTGTCCTGCTTTATCACCAACAACTGTGTCTTTGCGTCATACCACTGTTATGTGGTGTTGGGAGAAGTGTTTGATGTATTGTACTTTACCTCAGGACATAGGAATGAGGATAAATGAAGGATGTGGGGGAGAATAGAGATGAGGAAATCAGAGAACATGAAGACTTGAATGGCCGATTGGGCCACTTTCCCATAGATTACTTTGCGGTTTCATTTGAATTCTCTTTATGTATAATGGATCGAATAGATGTCTTGAAAACGATAGTGCATTATGACTAAAATACAGCACTTTGACTTTGTGATTTCACTGAATAGTACAATGCTGCCTTCAAGATGTTGCAAAATACAAAATAGTTCTCATTTTGTGTTCTCATTCTTCTCGTGAAGAATCATCTCAGAGAATCTAAGGTTCCTGTTTTCAGTTACTACTATGGTAATCTGTGATTTCACCAACTATGGACAGGTCCATGTCTGAAAGAGTACATGCACACAACTGTCCTGGTTATGATCAGGTTTTTGGATTATCTTGTTCATATGGTTGCACATATATGAGTTTCAGAATGCTGGATAAATATATACGCTGGTTGTGAGAATTAAGATGAAGAAGCACCTCAGATCCATTAATATACCCTGATGCGGGTGGCTTTGGACCTCTTAGTTTGGAGTATTTTGAAGTAGGGTTGTATGAGGTACTTATCTATAGTCGGTGTATTACCTACAATAGATGATAGTCGGCACACTCCCAGTACGGAGAAGCAGACAAAGGAAGGAGTACACAAGGTGTACCGCCACAGGAGCTCAGCAGTGTACAGGGGCATCTCAAAAATTTAGAATATCGTAAAATAGTTCACTCCGACCTCGTCACATATTGATGTTTGGTCATGGACTTTCCATGTCCACATATGACGTGCAAGGTATCCGGGTGTGTTGGTTGTTGATGTTCTAGGACACCGTGTCAAGTTCTGCCTGTTACATGATTTGTCTTCTTTCAAAATACACTTCCGTTTTCACAGGAAATTTACTGTTTTTTCAAAATAAACGCTCTATGTCGGTACACTGCAAATTGACGGGGTTTTTTTTCCTTCAACAACAAACACACGTGTTCAGGTTTAGGAAAAAAAGAACAGGGTTTGACTTTAGAATTTTTACGGGAGATGAACTGCTCTCTCGGGTGAAAGTTAGTGTTTGTTGGACTCATCCACCACCCCTCCCACCTGCCCCACTTGGACTTTTGCTGCCTTAACTTTCGTCCTTGTCCAGCTGCGTTTCCCCGTCTATATAATGTACTATAACGGCAACCGGCTGCGTATCATGCTGACGTTAAAGGATGCCTTTTTTCACTGGTTTCTGACACGGCAAGTCACTGCCCAAGTGCCGGATTTCGACAACTTCGGAGTGAGACCGGGCTCCCCTCTGCGGGGAGGGTAACCCACAGAAGGTCATTGCTGAAAGGGCTAGCTGTTTGCAGCGGTCTCAATGGTCCAAAGTCCTCTTTTCAGATGCAAGTAAATTTTGCATTTCATTTAGAAATCAAGGTCCCAGAGTCTGGAGGAAGAGTGGAGAGGCACAGAATCCAAGTTGCTTTGCTTTGTTGCTTTGACCAATTTTAGCAGCAATAAAAAGCTAAGACACTGGTACTCGTTTGAAGACATTAGGACTTAATTATCATCTCGTTTGAGGACATTGGGACTTAATTATCGTTGGCAGTGTTTAGTTTTTTATACTTATCAGGTCCTACTGATCCCAAATAGTTAGGAGAAATTAAAACTGTATAGCAAACAAAAGTTTGGGTCTCAGGAGGATATAGCATCCACTTAAACTGACATTGATTTTTTAGGAAGGCCTTTATTAGGTGCCTATAATGTGTTTGCTGCTGCCCCTGTCAACAGCAGGACATTGCTGAGCTTCCATTGCAGTGCTCCTGCCTGCTTCTCCTAACTGGGAGTGTGCCGACTGACGTCTACTGTATCTAATACACCGGCTATGGGTAAGTACGTCATACAACCCCACTTCAAAAAATTCGAACCATCCCTCTAGCAGCTTAAAAGAGGAGGTTTGCGCACAGACTGTCTCTTTTTATAACATCAAACAGCATTTTGCTCAATCAATCGAGTTTCACCTCACGCCTTCAACAGGAAACCTAAATATATAAGCTGTGTCACTCTGAGACAAACAACTGCGTCATGTAAATACCTTCTCCAGGTTTAGATGACTCTGATCCCAGACCTGAATAATGTATTAATCATATATACAGGAACATGATAAATAACTAGTTTACGCTGTGTTCCATGTAGTGTAAACGTCATATTCCAAATATGATCAAAAACAGGATGTGACTCATAACCAGGATACTGAATGCATTAAAATGTCGACAGTGAAAGTAGGAATTCAGTGGCACTAAGGTTTATGAGTGATCATGCGTGTTGTGAATGTGGGGTGAAATTTGATGGGAGTGAAAGAAAGGGAGCGATAATGAGGCATATGGTGCTGTCACAGTAACAGAAGGGACATGGAAGTGCTGTCACATGCGGATGTGAGGAAAGGTGCAGGGTCAGCAGTGACACACACACACACACACACACACACACACACACACACACACACACACACACAATCATGTGTCATACTGGACACAACATGCTCCCACTGACGGGGATTAACCTGTATAAAAGCAAATTTTGGCAGAATGCTTGTTGTCTTGTCTTCAATCATGCAAATCTCATCTGCACTCACAGGGTTCAGATACACACAAAGCTTCTTATAGATGTGAAGGAGATACATATAAACTGGTGGATTAAATTTATAATGCTTCCAGAGCATAACATTTTCTCTGATGTCCATCACGAATAAACTTCGATATATGTACCTATGTGCTCCTTTTCATGGGTGTCTTATGAGACAGTGGGCCCCTTGGCACAGATATGCAAAGAGCCTCACCACCTCTCCTACACAGGAGCAAGACCCAAAGACTCTGGTGGTTTTACATCTTTTTGCAGTCATGATGCAAATATTTGTAGTTTTGTGTCTCTTTGTGATCCTTTTGTGTTTCATTGTAGATGTTATGTCTTTTGTAGTCATTTTGTGCCTCCTTGTGGTAATTTTGTGTCTCTCTGTAGTTGTTTTGTTTCTCCTTAAGGAAGTTTTATGTCTCCTTGAAGTCATTTTGTGCCTTCTTGTGGTAATTTTGTGTCTCTCTGTAGTTTTTTTGTTTCTCCTTAAGGAAGTTTTGTGCCTCTTTGTAGTCATTTTGTGTCTCATTGTGGTAGTTTAATGTCTTTTTGAGGTCATTTTGTGTCTAATTGGGCTAACTGTGTGTGTTTTCTTTTGTCATTTTGTATCTCTTTGTGGTCATTTTGTGTCTCCTGGTAGAAGTTTTGTGTCTCATTGAAGTCATTTTGTGTCTCCTTGGGGTTGTTTTGTGTCTCTCTGTAGTTGTTTTGTTTCTCCTTAAGGAAGTTTTGTGTCTCTTTTTAGTCATTTGGTGTTTCCTTGAGGTAGTTCTGAGTCTCTTTCTGGTAATTTTGTGTCTTATTGAGCCAACTTTGTGTCTTATTTCTCATTCTGTGTCTCTTTGTAGTCATTTTATGTCTCCTAGTGGTAGTTTTGTGTCTCTTTGAGGTAGTTTTGAGTCTTCTTGAGATAATTTTGTGTCTTACTGAGCTAACTTTGTGTCTTTTTGTCACTTTGTGTCTCATTGTAGTCATTTTGTGTGTCCTTGAGTCTCTTTGAGGTAATTGTGTGTCTTATTGGGCTAAGTTTGTGTCTCTTTGTAGTCATTTTGTCTCTCCTTGTAGTAGTTTTGAATCTCTGTGAGGTATTTTTGTGTTTTATTGGGCTAACTTTGTGTCTTATTTCTCATTCTGTGTCTCTTTGTAGTCGTTTTATGTCTCCAAGTGGTAGTTTTGTGTCTCTTTGAGATAGTTTTGAGTCTTCTTGGGGTAATTTTGTGTCTTTTTTGTCATGTTTTGTCTCTTTGTCGTCATTTTGTGTCTCTTTGTGGTAGTTTTGTGTAGCTTTGTAGTCATTTGGCATGTCTTTGTAGTCTTTACGTTTCTCTTTGTGGTCATCTTGAGTCTCTTCCTGGTGTGTAGACATTTTGCCAAGTGAAGGCCATGAGACCCCCCCTGACGGTTTGTGGCCCAGGGCCTGTGCCCGGTAGGCCCATTCAGTAATCCATCTGTACTTCCTTAACTCCAGAACAGGACAGTTGTGGGGGGTGAAGTTGCCTTGAATTTGTTTAAGTGGGGGCCCACAGTGTGAGACTTTAAATAACCCTAGTCTAGACTACCCAGAGACCTGAAATTAAGCCAAAAGTAATTTCATGACCTGTCAGATCAGATAGTATACAAACCTGGCTCTTGCAGAAGGACTGAGGCTGAAAGTGGGAATGCAGAGAGGAGAGACAGCTTTTAATTGTTTTAAGGTCTCTATGGAATTTTGAATCATGTCCAAAATGCCTCAAGGATGTCACAGTCTCCACTCCAGTTTGCCGAAGTCTTTCCTGAGTCTGGAACAAGTCTGACCGCAGGATCTGTAATCTCAGCTAATGCCCATGCATTTGTATCACTGTGGGTGTAAGTCATACCACATACTCCACAGGCACACCATTTTGCCTCTCACACTCACATCTGGGGGACAAAAAACCCCACACTCATCACCAGCTGATGATCAAAAACCAGACTTAAGGTCAGCTCAGTCGCCAGCCTCCTGAACCTGCTTTTCACACTCAGGAGGAAGAAGTAAAGAAGTGGTTGGATCAGCTGACACTGCCGGTGGGAAATCTACTGTGCAAGTATGCCAGTGTCACGCCACAGCAGGAGGAATCACAGCCGGCACTACTACTACACTTCAGGCACGACAGGAGAAACAGCTGCCAGACATGTATGTCAGTTTATGATGCATTTGGCATTATTACAGAGATCAGAATCACTGTCAGACCTTCCCCTACGACTGTCCTATGTGAGCATCTGGGTCCTAGATTAAATAAGAATGTGCACACTATAATGCATACCACAAGAAAGACTCAGAGCCCATCACCTTTCTGTGGCTAGAGAGCTGTAGGACCTGAAAAGACAGTTTGTGTATTTGTTTCAGGGAGTCCTGGCTGTCTGCAAGCCAAGCCGGGATGGTATCCTGAGCACAAAGGAGCTGCTGGATATCAAACGTCGTGTTTTGAGAAGCTGCCATGTGTTTAATGTGAAGAAGACATCCTACCTACAACTTAATTGCACTTTCAAGCGCAGTCATGCATGTCCTGGTTGGGGCTAAAATAGCGCAGACTGCTCATCTATAAAAACCTCACTGCACGTCATGATAACATAGTGTCTCTCAAAAACATGAGAGCATCAATCGTGATGACTCATGTAAGTTGGGAGAAAAGGAGGAAGAAGTGTGACATTATAAAACGACACAGTAGTCAGAGGTAGGAGGTTGTGATGAATGGATGGGACCATAAAACGTCAGACTCTAACACAGGAGATCACAGTGCGTTTCCCATTCTCTACTGACAGTCAGCGCCGCTTTCTTTTAGCAATGAGAATAATTGTACCCATGACGACAAAGGTCCCCTAACCACGTAGTTCTTTTAACTCAAATCATGATTTTTATCTAACCCTAACCAAGCTGTTTTTGTGACTAAACCTCTCTAAACTTTAACTAAAGCAGTGTAAGATCATGAAATTATTTCATTTCTGAAACCGCAAAGTCGTCCTGAGGATGGTGGGTTCAGATCAGAAAATACATTAATATGTGTCACTCTGGAGGGCATGGACCACTGACGACCATTTTGTTGTTTATGTTGCTGTACCTTGTGGTATGGTATGGTAAGCTCAATTAAATTGCACAAGAAGCAACAGCTCAGTCACTTATCGCTGATTTGATTTCATGAATACTTGGCTGTGTAAATTCTTCTGGCTAGTTTGCCTCAGTACAAAATGTTAAATAGAGAAGAGCAGTATGACTCAGCTGTTAAATGCAACCTGTGTAGTCAAGAGAGGACACCGGCCTAATTCCACCGCACTGGAGCAAAGCACAGAGGGATGAATCTGTCGGTGCAGCATATGTAGTACAGTAGGTAGTTTACTGACTTGAATGGTGATACAAAAAAAGATGAAAGCCCTGATGTGATATGAACTTTTTGTTTTCTAATTTCCATTCTTACTTTATCTATTATTTGTTCATCTTTCATTGTAATTTGTTTCAGCTCTCCTCACACATAGGGTTTGGTACATAATACCTAGTCTCTATATACAGACTCTACATTCAGTGAATGGAGAGTCTGTAGGCAAACCCTGGAGATCTTGCCTCCGGAAGAAGAGCGGAAGAGCCCTGGTTTCCGGTTGTAGGCTGTTTGTAGTCCGCGTGATATTGACCAATCACGTTTGAGCCGGCTGCAGTTGTTGCCAGGTTAAACGGTCCATGTGGTGAACTAACGAGGCGGAAAATAATTGGTGTCACTGCAAACTCTGAATCCATCGCAATGGTTCAGCATATTTACTTATATATAAACGGAAGTCGGAAACGGAAATTTGCCTCCTCCGTCCAAATCAAACCGGAATGCCCAAAAATTGGGGGTCTGCCCCCAGTAGCCTCGCGTCACCGGGCTCTTCATGTACGGCGAAGAGCCTGGTTTCTATTCACTCAGAATTTTGTCTGGATTCTGGTTCCGGTCTAGAGAGCGGATGCGGAATTCATCAAATTCACCAAAGAGTAACTTTAAATTCTGGCGCACCATCGATTTGGGGTGATGAGGGGTGTAAGAAAATCGATTAACTTAATGGCTTGGGACTTTTCTTGTAAATTATATTCTTTAAATTAAAAAGTTTCACTGCATGTTTATTAGCTTGGTGCTTTTATTTTGATGGAAAGGCGCATCCATCGAATTCCGGATCCAGTCTCACTCGCCCTGGTTCCGGTTCCTTACCACAACGGCCACTAACGGCCCCAGACTAGCCCCCAGAGGCTGTATTCGGCGTCTGCCGGAAGTCAGACGCCGAATACAGCCAATGGGTTCCGAGAATGCATAATACCTGAATGTATGAACCTTAATGTGAAACTCTCCTGGTCTTTAATTCTCTTCATCACTGTATATGCTGTTTTTAGTGGTACTACAATTACCTTTGAGCTGTAAAGTCCTTATTATTATCATTATTATTGTTATTATTATTTTGACTATTTTGTGGTTAATCTATTGGTTTTGTCTGTCTGTTTTCATTTTGTTTTTTAATTTTTGTTTTGTAGTTTTCTTGTTTGTTTTTTGTTGTTGTATTTTGTTCCTTTTTGCCTTGAAATTTTAATTATATATTTGTTCAACTCTATGATGTAATGTTTGCTTGTATGGTCCCCAGGAAGAGTAGCAGCTACCTCGGTAGTGACTAATGGGGATCCAAATAAATAAATAAATAAATGTATAAATAAATAAATAGGCTACGTGATGGTTTGTTTTACATTGTATTGTTGAATAAAAGTTTTTAATTAAAAAAAAAAAAAAAGAAGAAGCTGATTGACAGCTGTCAGAGGTCCCAGTGACAAATTATAGCTGCTGCGCAGCGATGGGTCGGGTCCGGGCATTTTTAGGCAATTCTGAGCAACCTCTGGAACCTAAGACGGTCATCTACCGCTCTGAGCTAATTGGCAAGTAGCAACTCAACAGTGGCTTCACAAACTGAGTAAGCCATTCACTGTTGTGTAGGAAAGCAGCCATCCGTGCATGGAAAGGCAGATTTGAAACCACTGTAAAAAATTCAGTTATTAAGACAAAAATCTGAAAATACACATATTGCATCTAGACAGCATGGAGATGTTGGTAATTTGTTTGTAACAATGATTGATTTGCTCCGTAAGTGAAAAACTGATGTTTAAAATTGCCATTTTTACATTGACTCCAATTGTTCACATTAGAGCAAAATTCAAAATGCCGTCAAAAATTCAGTTTTTGAGATAAAATTCTGAAATTTGCCACACATCATCTACCATGGTTCTAGAATTTTGTCATTTTTTTCATGAACATTGAAGATTTATTTAGCAAGAATTTGCATGTATATGTTTACAGTACTATTTACAGTCAAACATTTTGATGCACTGTAGGCTCAATTTTTTAATAATCAAAAATCTGAGAAACGCAGTTTTTGTAGGACAGTCTGAAGATACTCTGTAGCAAGTTTGGTGTCAATTGAGCAAAAATTGTGGGAGGAGATAGGTTTAAGAAGTTTTACAGTTTCTGGGGAAAAAAAACAGAGTGATGAACTTCATAATTTTGAATAGGTTTAAATGTACAAAAGTTTCTTCAGTATTGGTGCTACAGTTTGATGAAAGTTGTGAAGCTGTAGCATGTATGGTTGATTTGTTATGAATTTTCAAAGTTTTGAACTTTAGACGCTTGCTGTAGCGCCACCATCAGGACTATTGGCTTGAGTTTACAGCTGGAAGAAGAAAGAAGAAGAATACCTAGGATTAGGCTACAATAGTGTCCTGGCAGCTTAGCTGCCCAGGCCCTAATGACAGCGCGTTCAAGTAGGCCTAACAAATGACCAGTCAAATAGTAATAATAGAAATATTAATTGTTCAAGTGAAAAAAATAATCCTAAATATCAAAAACAAAAACAGGACATAACTATAAAAATAACAATATCAGACTGCAGATCTAATTATCGTCCGATGAACTCGGTGAGTGGCGTTTGTTTATCTCCAAGGTAACGGATATGAAAGCAAGAGGGTCAAAGTTCAGGGCGTAATGTTATGAGAAAATGTTATGTCCTGACTGTGTCATACTGCATGCAACTTTTTAAAAGCAGCTGCAGTACCTACTAAAAGTAAAAAGAGAAAGTATGCGATTCAGAACAAACCAAATGTCTTTCCAACTTGGGAGATGGATAATCCGAGGAGCATGTGAATGCAGCATTGATACACCGCTTGGGGAGCGTGTCAGATGACCCTAATCAAACACACCTGTTAATGGTATGTGAACAGGTGCGCGCTGTGTCTGGCTAAATGGTCAGGGAGGAAGTTTTACCGTCTGTAATGTGTGTGTGTGAGGCGCGTGCGTGTGAGGGGTGTGTGTGTGTGTGTGTGTGTGTGTGTGTGAGGTGTGTGTGAGGCCTCTTTTTTTGGTTAGTTTGTGACTTTTAATCCCTGAAATTACTGCAGAGCCTTATTCAACTCCAAACTTTTGAAAAACTTTGTGGAGCGGATATGGGGCAGAGAGGCTAATTGGACTGGTTATACTGGATATTTGGCTTTGACAATGAAGGAGCAGAGAGGAGGACAAGACTCACAGATGCCATTCAGGCAGGTGAGTACAACAACACACTGAACTGTTGTAGCTGTGTGTACAGATGAGGATGATGAGACTGCTGTGTTGCCTGGTGACGTAGCGTGTATAGCGGTGTATACACCCATGCAGCTCTCCTTTGCTGTGTGCGTCTGTGGCTGCAGCTGCTGGTGGAGTCTGTGTTTGTTATACATCTGTGTTGTCTGCTTTGGTGATGCTTTAATTTATGTGGCTTTATAATGCTTGTTGTGAATCTCTTTTGCTGACCATCTTTCTTTCTTTATGGCTTGTGAAATAGTGTGGTATGTGGAAGTACCTGTAAGAATGAATGAATTCTTTTCCACTAAGTAACAGGTTGATTGTACTGAGACCTTTATCAGCTCATCTTGGCATAGCCCTTGAAATGGACACTGCTCCAAACCTTCAGAGTTTTTTTTTTATCCATTCATTTTCCATTTTGTTCCACTAGTGCTTATGTTGACATTTAATGCGATTTATTTTGTAGCCTGCTGCTTTTACTTTTACTTGAGTAGAACTTTTTTTAAGTAACTAAACTTGAGCATAATATTCTAGCACTCTTTCCCTCCCTGATTTTGAGGCGTGTAACTTAGGTAAGACTTTTTTTGTATGCACCTTTCCTACAGTAAATTGAGATCTTTTGCAATCACTGGAGTTTTGTGAGTTTGAGATAGTACTACATGTCGTGCATTATTTACGCCAGAGCCAAACAAGCAGGTGCTACTGTACAACTCCATCCTCTGAGCCTGTACTGATAAACTCCGTCACCTCGACCACATGAACCAGCTGTGAGTTCATATGATTCTCATGTCTAGTCAGACGCAGACGATCATTATGCATATCAAGCTGATGCCTCCTCTTATATTCCTCTGCATTTCTCTTATTAAAGCATGGACTGATGGAAGCACTGCCTTTAATAAACAGGTCAGGTTGAATGTGGCATTCCTCACTCCAGGCAATGCTTTGAACCTGGCTGGCTGCAATAGTTTTCAGAGGCACTTTAATCCTACAGAATAGCAGACAAGACCATATTTCACCCAGAATGTGACCTCATAGTATGAAGTTAAATAGATTATTATTCCATTTAAGTGCATCACTTTTTACTCTATATGTAATGTCAAAGAGGTCACAGCTCTTGAATCAGAAGTGAACATAATACCAAGCTTACATTGCCTAACTGCGAGGAAACAAGGTCAGTTTGCGTCCAATCTTTGCCCGAGCCCATGACTGCGATTAACATTTTTTTCCTCCTGTTTACAACCAATGAAATGATGAATGATAATATGGGGAAACAATATAATTTCACATTATTTAATTCTGTATTGCTTGTTATCAAAGTTTATAACCCCAAAGTGAAATGAGAGAGCACAACTTTGGTAACATGTGATTTTGGTTATCTTACTTCCGAAGAGTCACAAATGAACACAGATGTTTATTGTGTAATAAATACCATAATTCAGCTTGCTTTATGCTGCTTCAGGAATAGTTAGCATAGACTATAAAATAAATGAAATGGACTGTTCAGCAAAGCACTGGATTTGACTTAATTGATATGAGCAATGAAGGAGAAACAGTCAGCAGCTTTTATTTATTTTCAAAGGCAAATTTCTTATTAATTCTTTGGTTGGCTGTGTGTGTGTGTGTGTGTGTGTGTGTGTGTGTGTTTAGCTCTGCAGAGAGGGAACAAAGGCATTAACAATAAACCAACACATTTCACCAAATACTGTGTGATCATGAGGTAAATCAAAGTATTAAAGAAGGGAACTGACTCACAGGACACACACATCATCGCTGCTGCACAAAAGAGAGAGCAAACACAGGAAGGCAGTTTATACAGCCTCTCATTAAGTAGAATGTGATGGCATCTTGTGGAGGTGGTTTCTTTGCAGACAGAAGTGTTTTATCCTCCCTGCCTCAGGTGGGTCATTTGATCTTTTTCTGAAGACTTTAAACAGCTACTTCTAGCTGAGGTAAGCGTTCCACTGCTCCATAAGCAGCATATTTGGGGTGACAGGGCCACAGTGGAGGATATGTGTCCAAAAGATTTGAGCTGAGGTTGAGAGGCTGGATCAGGGGCTGAGAAGGAGATCCTCAGCAGGACCGAGGCGGCGACAGAGACCTCAGGTGGATGGCCCAGGGGTAGCGCAGTAGCTCAGGTGCACAGGCAGAAGGACCACCAGGAGGCTGGGTCTGCTCTAGAGGATAGACAGGAGGTCAATAACGTAAGCAGGACTGCTCTGGAGGTGGGAATGGACTGGCGGAGGCGCTCTGGAGGTTGGCAACGTAGGGGGGACCCCTCTGGAAGAGGCAGCAGGACCCCATTAGAAGTTTGACACTGAGGCTGGAACCCACTGGAGAACAGACTCTGAGGTCATTAAAGGGAGCTGTAACTGATGTCTCGGCTGTAGATCGATCCCATGGAGGGCTGAGCATGAGGCTGGTGACAGGACAGCAGAGCCAGAGGCTGAGCCCAACTGGGTGTCCGCAGGGGCTGACCAACGGGTGATCAAGCTGACAGCAATAACTGCACCAGATTGCCGGCTCCTGCGATGATACAGTGGGCTGTTGACCTTGGTCGCTGTATTGAGGAAGGGACTGACAGGGTTTCTGATGGCCCATAAGTCATTGCTGTGGCAAGAGGATGATTGATGGGTTTAAGTTGATGAGAAGACACACCTAAGGATGACTGAGAGCTGATATAAGGTGCATAGAATGACACTGACTGAAGAGAGGGATGAGGTGGGTGTGGCCACGCAGGGTCAGGTAACTGTGACTCCAGTGGTAATGGAGGTGATTTATTAGCAGACTTCAACTCCATTCTCCCTGGTGGTCTCCCTTCCAAGACAGGGTTACGTGGTGCAGCTGCTATTTCAGATGGAGCAAGATGAGGATGAATAGTCAGTTATTCAATCACTCCTCCCACAACACCAATCAAGGCAGAGTACAAAGGTAAAGAATGTGATGTGCCACACCACCTGATTTGTCTTGAGATGGAGTAGGGGTGTGGGGGTTTTCTAGACCATGAAAGGCTGGAAACTAGTGTGGGCCCAAGCTCTCTGCTTACCGGTCTGAGCCTCCTGGCTCTGAAAATCTGACTGGTTAAGAAATACCATTCTCTTTTGGCCTCACATGCTTGGTCATCTGGTTTCCTGTAGGACTTTTCAGCCTCCATCTCCTCCTGTCGTCTCCGGATTTCTTCCAATTCATCAATGTCAGTTCTTTCTCTAACAAAGCAGACTGGGGGGGGCGGGCTCTGAGGAGGCTCTGCTTCGCCTAGAACCAGAGGAGGTGCTGTGCTTCCTTTAAATGGGGTTGTGTTCACTGTGTTGACAAGAAATTGTCCAAAAGCTACAATTTCCTGAGTTGTGATGTGTTTGTTGACATTTTCAGAAATGGCGGAGGCTAGGGTAGTTTATTTTTCAGTGGATGGTAAGATAATATTAGGGCTGCCCCTTGAACACCAGAGACTGATCTGTTTTTAGCGTCGTTAGCTTGTATACTATATTAAGTGAATGGGGCTGTCGCACTGATCGTCCCACTGAGTCTGTTACTACTTAAAAAAAAAAAATATATATATATATGTGTGTGTGTGTGTATCAAACAGCAAAATCTGATTTGACTGACATAATTCATAATTTGTAATGTTTGGCATTTCCTGCATTGCCCTATTAACCAGCGTGCTGAATTGTTAACCGCAGTGGCTTCTAACTGCTGACAGTGAAGTCCATGTTGCTGTTGCCTAGCAGCGATGCTCTTACTATTTAACCACTTGAACGCTAAGCATATTGTGTACACCACTACCTATGTAGTAATCACTAGCTCACAAGTTTCATTTGACTGCAGCATGGCTATGGCATCCAGAGCAAGTATCATGACTGGCTAGAGCCAGTTCCAGAGTTCGTGCTGTCCGTGTTGAAACCTGACTGATGAGGTGATACAGTCGAAGAGATGGGCCAAAGGACGCCTCTCTCCCTGACCACTGCTGATTCCTGATGGAATTATTTTCCAGCATGGCTCCTAATTGGTCGGTCTGTGTAGCTGCTCCAGATGTTTGGGGAAGTTTAGCCATGGGCACATCAGGTTTTGGCATAGTGGCTTGGTCAAGGTCATCCATACTCATTTCATTGAAGTTTTAATTTAAATCCTGCTTGAAGGACCATTTTATTCAGCTAAGCACTGGATTTGACTTGATTAATATGTGAAGGGAAGATAAAGCAGTTAGCAGGTTGCATTTTTCGCAGAGCAATTTCTTATTAATTCTTTGGTTGCCCGTGTGTGTGATTTTAGCTCTGCAAAGAGAGAACAAATTCATTAACAATAAACCAAAACATTTAAACAAATGATGTGTGATAATAAGGTAAATCAAAGTATTAAAGAAGGGAACTGACTCACAGGATGCACACATCATGGCTGCTGCACAAAAGAGAACAAAAGGAGCAGGGCAGCATATGTAACCTCTCATTAAGTGGAAGTGATGGCCCCTGAGGGAGGCAGTTCCTTTCCATGCAGGAGTGTTTGTTTTAACCCCCCCTGCCTCATGTGATTCTTTCTGGAGACTCATACCAGCTGTTATACAACTAAAGTTTGAATAGTGTCTACAAACAACAACAATGCCTTCTTGTCACATAATGGTACATTTCTTTACTATGACTAAATATTGTATTCAGCGTGCACAAGACAAAATTATATATGTATTATTATTTATGTATATTCCACGCTTCAGTCATGTGTGCAAATCCAGCAAAACTGGACTGGATGTGTGAAGTTATCGGAGCGACAAAGATAGCTGTTGATGACACATCTGTCTCCAGTGACCAGTGGACAATAAATCACTGAATAAAAATCAGAATATGTCCCAGTGTCCGCTCCAGTACCAAGTACCTCACACAATGGATTGGAGTTGATCACATAAAACCCTTTCTGGGCCTAACTTTGCAAGTGCAGTCTTCTTATTCCTGTAGCTCATGATCTAAATGTAAACTATGTCAGCATATTTCTGGAGCAGCTGTAACTGAGTTTCATATTTGTACACATCATTTTATTTTATTAGTGCCAAGGAGTCAAAGACCAAGAGAGTCTTTTTTAAGAGTCACTTTGGGAGAAATCCACTGTATGAGAGACAGAAGAGCAAGAGGCCATGTTTTTTTCCCTTTGACTGGAACAGCATGCTCTCTGGCTGTGACGGTTGTGAATGTTTATTTGCCTCTATTATTGCCTCCATGTACAGGATGCAGCAAATCCAGGCACATTCTTGAGAGAACGTAAGATGACATTTTGGGAAACAGTGCTGCCAAAGTAGACAAGAGACTGAGTAATAAAGAGATGTCCTGGAGGGGCACAATATTTGAATAAGTACATAGCTTTCAGCACGAATACAAGAAGACAATAGAATAAGAAATACACTGACTGAGAGTAACCTTGACAATAGGTCTGTGGATATTGATGTACCACAGTGTAAATCAAATGCCAGAACAATACAAATAAAGTCAGTAATGCTTTAGAATTCAGCCTGCAAAGTTCCCAGATTGCCAGCCCCTTCCTCTCTGACTTCACATCCCTTGAACATACACTTATGTACTGGTGCATAGTGCATACTGTATTGATACACTGCTTGTAAAAAAAAAAAGACTGTAAACTGGGAGGCATTCAATCTTTAGTAATTTAATGTGATCTAAATTGTTATTAAAAAGTTTGAAGTGCCTGCAGGTAAACTGAATAGACGAACATAAGGAATGCATTTAAGTCAAAGTCAAAGGACATTTGGCAGAAACAGAGGATAGAGGCTTATAACTAGATTAGGTCATTTAATTTTTACAAACAAGGGATTATTATTGTGGGAAAACGTCCAACAGGTTTGGGTGAACACTGACAAAAACAGTCTGGGATCTTTGAACCAAGTGCCGGAAGTATAGTTCAGAGTAGGGCTGCCCCTGATGAAAAATCTTCCTAGTCAACCAATAGTCGAAATTTTGCACCATTAGTTGACTAGTCGCCCGCATGTTTACGATATTAATTTAATTATTAAATGATATATTTTGGTCGGGGCAACACAATGGTTTGAGTTGAAGGTGTGAGAAAGAATAGTATCAGTAACATTGTTAACACTGTGCTACATTACAGAGAAATACAAAACCGTACTAATGAACCTTCATTAATATAGGCCTATATTTTATCTACAAGTGCACGTCACACACTGAGCGAGCCGCCTGTTAATGACGCTGTGGGCTAATGGGCATGTAGCTACTTCCATGTTTCAGATGATACGTCATGTTTGTAGTCGACCAATGAAGATGAGTTTACATATCACCTTGGGTTCGTCCTTCACCTTCTCAAAATGATCCCACACTTTGGATTTCCTGCCCGACATGTTATTAACTAACCTGTGGAATAACCGCAGGTACCAGCCCTGGAAATTAGAGGCCGTACACATGCTGCATCTTCAACAGCCTGGAAAACACGAGGTCGGGTGCTGGACACTACTCTCGTGCCTTCTCTCTGCCAGCTTTCCTGAGAGGTTGTGTAAGAAGCACCATATAGCCTATCTACCTGAAATCCTGAGTGCAGAGCTGAGATGTAAAGCTCTGTGTAGCCCTGCACTAACAACTTTTCCATATTTAGTAGGCTGAATATTTACAGAAGAAGGGAAAGATACCTGTCAGCCGTGATTGGTTTGTAACGTGACTCCTGTCTTACTGCTAAGCATGGCCTCTTCCTGTGTCTGTCCTTTCAAATTAAATTCCCACATGTTCCAGTCATATAGGTCTTGATTTATTTTGACAAGGTGCAGACCATTTTAGAGTTCACGTGTGTTTGTTTGTTTGTTTGTTTTCTTTTTTTTTTTGCATCTAAGCGACCAATGAAATCTTGCCGACTAACAACCTTTCTGGTCAACTAAAGTTTGGTTGACTATTAGGGGGGCAACCCTAGCTCAGAGAGAGAAGAAATATGTGAATGCTGGAAAGTTAAAAGCAGCAATTTTCAGTGGCAACGACTAGAATTAGCAGGAGGATGCAGGAGAATGTCAGATTTCTGTTTGTTTACAGTTTTAGTAAAAAGGATATAGATGCATGCAAGTTGCTGAGCAGGGTTTGCTTGATTTGATTAACAACTGTATGGTACGCTACAGAGAGAAAGTTGAGATAAAAGGAAAACCGGACATGAAAATATGAAAAATTGAGAATCTATGAAAAGAAAATAGTGAATGTGGCTGGGATGCTTTCCTGATTTATCTAAAGAATAAGAGCGAGACCTGAAACTCTACTGGCACTTCCATACTGTACTATAATCCACAGACAGTTCATTCTGACAAACTCATTTTTAATGTTGTCTAAACATTTATAGCACTGTCTTAAATCAGGCTCTTACCTCTTAAGACCCTACACACACACACACACACACACACACATATATTCTGGTACTTGCATTCCCTACCCCTAACCCTAACCTTAACCTTAACCATCACAACTAAATGCCTAACCATAACCTAAACCTAATTCTTAACCCTCAAAGGGGCCTTTGAAAAAGTGAGGACCAGCCAAAATGTCCTCACTTTGCAAAAATGTCCTCACTCTGTTGCTAAACTATGGGTTATAGTCCTCACTGTGTAGCATGAACAAGTACGTACACACACACATGCATGCACACACTCACTTTACATCTGTTCCTGTCTGTTAGTCTCTATTTTAAGATGCTCCTAAGTCTTAAAAGTTTAATCCAGTTAAATTTGTACTTTTCAGATTATTAAATCCACTGTGAGGAATGTCAGCTGAGTGTACAAGGTCAAGAAAGTGTAACGTGATTATTGAACGACAGAGTCACAAGCTTTTCCTCTTACTTCTCCTTTAGAAAATCAAGCAGAACTACCTTCTGTGTCCAGCTTATTTCACTGTTCCTTTGTACACGTTAACAAAGCAAGGCTTTGATTCCTTGGCCTACACATGCAGCGTCAAGGCTGTAATAGTCAGTACACATGGAAGAACATTATTGGATAAAAAAATGTTGCTACCTTGAATTCAAGTAGTGAGATTTAAAAAAAGAAGAAAATTTCAGGGCTAAGCAGAGCAAAAACATCCAATGTTACATCAGTGCAGGGGCGTTGGTGGGGGCGTGCTGTTGAAGATACTGGTGAGACATAAAATCTGATCCAAGATGCCCAGTTTGAGTAAAAGAATAAAGTGTTTAAAGGTTTCACAGACATTTAAACCCTGCACAACAATGTGCAATACTCATGGATAGGATTTACAACTCTGAAGAGTTATCACAGCCCTGACTATTTTATCTTTAGTCACGATGATCACAAGGTAACAACAGTAAAAATACGGTATAAAGTTTATGTTAGAAGTATTTTTTAACAATTGATGCTTGCGTGTATTTGATTAGAGGGTGCTTGCCTGATGATGTAGCATTGTGTTGCGGCAAAAGCTGAGCCTGATTCAAATTTTTTGAATGAGAGGGCTGCATTTTTACATGGCGGTCTGGCCTTAGTTTTCTAAAACAAAATCTGTGCAGTGGCCTTTTTGGGACATCTCACACTCACAGACATCTACATTGTCAAAGCACAGCTGTACTCAGGTTCAGCTGTGCTTTGACATGATACTAATATGAACTTGGACAAGTGGAATCGATGGCTTCAGGAAAAACATCACAGGATCAAAAAAATCAACAGGATTTATTTTGGGGAGCACAGATCTGTACCACCTGTCAGCCAGATGGATTTAAATGTAGGAAACACTCCCTTTTTACTAGCCCAGTGTGGCTACACATTCTGATAAATATATGCCTGTCTTAATTAGATGCCTGGTCTGGTTGCCAAGCAGTTCATTTTTTTAAAAGAAGTTCTTTGGATGTATAAAACCAGGTTGTTGGCTACCTCAAATTATGTGTCCAGTCCTTGATTACCCTGTAAGTTATTCATATTCTTTTAGTCTGTAAGGGTCCTCAGATCAGAAGAATCAAAAGGGTCATGAAAATTAGTCCAAGTTGTGAGGATTGTTTCAACAGGATAAAGTGGGGTTGTGTCAGTATGCTGGATGCTGTAATCCTCGAATGGCTCAAGTCTCACTCTCTCTCTGATGCACTGTCTGTCGGAGCTAGATCAAATTAATGATTCATAATTCATGTATTATTTGAAGCCTGATTTTTAAATAAATAATATTTATATTGGTTTAAATTAACAATTTGATTGTATTTCCCATCTTTGCTAAGCAACACTTTTGTGTGAAAGGAATTAAAGGCCTGTCCCAAATATAGGCGTGTTGATTTCAGTGATTTTAGCAAATAATAGCCCGGGCTATTAATTGAAGTTATTAAGTAAGTACTCAAAAAAACTTTGCAACAGTAATGAGAGTAATGAGAGTAAAGTTGCATGCCATTTTTCACCCCTGCTGAGAATGTTGATTTCAGTGATTTGAGCAAATAAAAGCCTGGGCTATTAATTGAAGTTTTACTGGTAGTAATCTTTCTGATCTCCAGTCAGTAACAGTAACACATCACACACACACACACTGAAGTACACACTGACTATGGATCAATAAATTAATTCATCAATGAAAAAATTAACTATGGATCTACCACTCGCCTCGTTGTAAACATGTTGTTGACCATTCCTGCTTCAGCTTCCAGACTGTGGTGGGGAAGCACACGGACTCTCTGCTCCAATCACCATCACCTGTCTGCTCTCAGAGCACAACTCTTTCTTTGGAACACACTTGCTACAGCAAACAATGTTACATATAAACATGGGAATTGCTCTTAAACCTGGCCATGGCCATTTTCACATGGTAGTACTATAGACATCAAATCTTGCGTAAGGCATCATACAAGTTGTTTTCTTCATCTACTCTTATTTGCATATGTCACATAGGGAAGAGTGTGTGCATGTGAAACCCATTTTGAATTTTAATCGCAGCTTTTGCAATTTGAAAATCGCCTTCTATTACATCTCGACGTCAGTTTGAATGAGATTTATCTTTCAGGGCTACACAGTGCCATCACTTCCCTAGAGCCACACCACGTGCATGACTAAAGAATGTCTTGTTTTGTCTGAATATGCTGTTTGGACAATCACATCTGACACTGATATGCCATTAACATATTATTTTATTATAATATGATGTCTTGTTTTTCATGAAGAACATGTTGATTGCTGTGAAATTATTCCTGGTGCCATTTCCCAGCATCAGGAATGTATTTATGGAAATATAGCAAGCAATCATCACGAGGCACGGGCACATCCCACGCTTCTGTAAATTATTTGCAGGTGCTGGGCAACAATAATCTGCACAAAAAGATGAAAAAACACCAGCACACCACTGTCTTGTTCCCAATTCTTCTTTTATTCTACATGGACACTAAAACATTTCAATAACAAAAGGTATTCTCCAGGTATAGCTGTGAGAAACCTTCATGATAATATTCTGTACATGTGAAGACAATATGCCCAGTCATTTGGTTACTTAGTGTGATCATGCCTTTTGCTTATGAATATCAAGATTACATTAAAAGTACAAGGTAGTGAAGTTGTTATTACAGCTGAACATAACAGAGAAAAAATTAACACCAGCACATCTCAAAAATATGAACCAAGTAATTTGGAGTCATGAGTTCTAGCTGCACCCAGAAATGTAATTAGTTGTGTGTGGAGTCTCGGGGAATTAAACCCACACATTGACCAAATTGACTTTCTTTCCATTTGAATAAGTGTGAGTCAGTAGCTGCACCAGCATTGATAGAACATAAGAGACGTGAAACACAAGGTTCAAAACACTGCTTTCATTTTCAAAGCTGACTCTTCTGAGTTTGTCTGGGAAACGCACTCTGAAAAAGTTTGTAAAATATAATAATTCTTACACAACCAAAGCCACTGATAATGTAACTGTCAACTATTTTTCAGTCATGTAAGAGGTGTGGCTCTATGGATGGAAATGTTGGTCAGCTAGTCCACCGCTTTGATCCAAAGTGATCTACCTTTTAGATGGATTGCCATAAGTTTTGGGACAGACCTTGTCTGATTAAGCTCAAGGTGACCAAGGGTGAACCCTAATGACTTCAATGATCCCTTGACTTTTTCTTTTCAGCCACCATGAAGTTGACAGCTGTAGTTTTGCTCAACGTCACGGTGGTTCAGTGGTTAGTGGTGTCGCCTCCCTGGGTTCAAACCCAAGGTGGGCAGTGTTGGGCAGTAACGTAACAGTATTAGTAACGTGTTACAGTAATGCCGTTTTTAAATTCAGTAACTCAGTTACCGTTACCAAACGGTGCGTTAAGGGCCGTCCACACCAAGAACTATAACTATAAGTATAATTATAAATATACAGTTTTAAAAATCGTTCTCAACTCAAGTGGAAGGCAGCATCCACACTACAACTATAACGACAACGATAGCGGTGGACAATATCGTTTGGATCACTTTCAGAGTGATTTGATGAACGATAGAAACACTGTCAGCCAATCAAAATCCATCCGAAATGACAGGTCGAGACGTTCATCACGTCACTACGTCACTCACAGACTCATTCAACATGGCGGACGACGTAGGAGAGAGGCTAATCACCGAGGTACAAAAAAATCCACCCCTCTATGATAAGAGTGAGCGACTTTATAAAGATGCGACCAAGAAGAGGGACATCTGGGACGCAATCGGGCGCACCCTTGGCATAAGTGGTGAGTGTTTTTGTTCACGGAGATAAGACGTTTATGAATAGCCAACGCTAGCTGTTATGCTAACTAGCATTACCTCACGTAGCTAAACATGAATGACAACAACTGTCTCGCCTCCTTATGATTATTATCACCACCGTTCACGGACCAAAATTAGCACCATTTAACGTTACCAGCTGAATGCTGGTGAAATATGCAAGTGGCTGGTAGATTTGCTGCACTCATCCCTCCCCTGCCGACTGCACTGAGCAGTGTGTGTTTGGCGTAACCTAGCAACACAATGATATCGTTCATTGGTGTGGATGCTGCCATTGTTATCGTTATAGTTAACGTTACAGTTATCTTTCTTGGTGTGGACGGCCCTTTACTCCGTTATTTTTGGCCAGGTTTTAAAACGGTGTGCAGCATGCAGTATTCCTTCACAAGCTAAAGTTCCCTAAACAATAAAAGATAATAGTTAACTAAAAAGTTACTTTTCTCAGTAACGCATTACTTTTCGGTTTAAGTAACTGAGTTACTAACTGAGTTACTTTTTATTGAAGTAACTAGTAATGGTAACTAGTTACTATTTTTCAGTAACTAGCACAACACTGAAGGTGGGGGAGCCCTTCTGTGCGGAGTTTGCATGTTCTCCCCGTGTCAGCGTGGGTTTACTCCGGGTACTCCGGCTTCCTCCCACAGTCCAAAGACATGCACTTTAGGTTTATTGGTGACTCTAAATTGACCATAAGTGAATGGTTATCTGTCTCTATATGTTAGCCCTACAACCTGTCCTGGGTCAGCTGGGATAGGCTCCAGCCCCCCTGCAACCAAAAGAAAATGAATGAATGAATGTATCTGTACACAGAATGGGCGGAGTTTAAAGTGGAGGTGAGTGTGACCTAACCAGACGTTGGTATTTTCAGCCTGAAATTGATATGGGTTGATCAGAAGCTGCTATATTTATAATTTATTAGAAAACTATTTACAGAACAATCTCAGGATTGATCTTCAGATCATTTTTGTTTAGAGTAAGAGATTGAACCTGGTTGCTTAAATTTTTAATTGGATGTTCGGCTACTCATATTCATTGTACCGGATACTCGTCTCATCCAAGTATTCAGCTGAACCCTAATGAACATGGTAAACTTTAGTTAGCATTTAGCTCACAGCACCACAGTGCCAAAGAGCAGCCTCACACATTCACTGTAACACCAAACAACACTCAGGTCAGATTACCATCAAGTGTAAGATGACTCATCTTTAACCTTCACACGATTCCACATTTACAAAATTTCGTAATGTATTTATAAATATAGACGTATGCTCAATTTGAAATACTTTATAAAAATCCTGAAATATAAAATGTAGCATAATAAAACAAGGGCCTGAGCTTTCACATACAGTAGGACCAGGCAAATAATATTTGTACAGTGATCCTTCATGTAATAAAGCCTTTGTGGGTATTTGTTCTACAGTAATCATATCGTAATTTGCCATAAAATCAAGCAAAGTTATCGGATAGTAACCATCTAGAAGAAGGTTGCTTTGGTATGAAAGAAACAAGTCTTTGACCTCAGACTCAGATAACCATGTGTTCTGCACACATCCATCAAATAGATTTTAAACTAAATCACAATCAGCCCCTTTATAATGTAATTTATTGTACTTTTGCAGCCGGAAAAACAACATTGTTTGTTTGTTTGTCTGATATTGTGAAAAGTACACAAAGCCAGTCTTTTCATGGCCTAAAAATACGAAATCTGACTTACAGATGAAAATAAAAATGAGAACAAAAGAGAGGCTTTTCTTCAAATAATGTTCCGGTCATGTGGTCGGACTCGCCACAGATTATTTACTCTTTGCCTCTGATATCATTCAGATCACATTGTACAGCAGTGTCATGCTCATTATGACTGCAGCTGGGTTTCGAGACTGTTGATCAGGAGATTAATCTGTCACAGACTTGTTTATACAGTTTTTTGTACAGCGGCAATATGGAAGGGGGAAGGAGGCCCACTGACGCCACATATGTACGGGGCCTAGATTTCTGTGCAATGCCACTGATGATCCCGGAAAATAATGCAAAATACACATTAAAATATCACAGATAATTGCCTTTATCATTATGTTCTGAATGTTTCGGGGCAGTACATTCTTTTGGCTCTGCGGTTTGTCTGTCAAAGTGAAACTGGAGAAATTTGTGGCAGTTACCACCCATTAAAGGGCATGCGGGCATATTTTTTCCAATTTTTTTTTAAATTGAATCGAATATGTATGTTTGGTACCTTCATAGGTCTGTTTTACAATTTGAATCCAAAATCCTAAATTTTTTTGGACATACATCTCCACTATTACTGCTTTTAAAATAAATATTAGCAAGCATATGACGTTTGTCTCTGGACAAAAGAAACCTAACATTTTATTAAAAATAATAATAATAAAAACATTAATAGTAATAATAACGTTTTTTATTTATAGAGCATCTTTCATACAAAAAAATGCAGCTCAAAGTGCTTCACAGAGGCAGGAAAAGAAATACATAAAATCATCAAGACATACGAGAAGCAATAAAATGTGCAAGGTCTTGGAAGTGAGAAGGCAAGCTAAGAAATATAGAATATTAAAAGGACAAAAAAGAAAAGACAATACAAGGTTACAACAAATGAATCAACAATAAGCTGGAATCAAACAGAGCAGTGGGATAAGCTGGGTAAAGCAGTCAGATAAAAGATGAGGATCTTGATCTATGAGAAGGCCAGACAGCTTTTATTGACTTAACAAGGGCAGCATCTGCACACCCGACACAGTGGGTGGTGGTACATGTACCTTTAAACTTGGTTTGTGAGTCACCAATAAACACAGAGAAGAAGAACAACTGCAGCACGTTGTCTAGAGGACAAAACATGTCGCGGTGTGGATGACTTTCACAGTCCCAGTGGAAGGCAACAGAATTGCGCCAAGGGTCTGATCTCTGACCGCCTGACACCGGTTACGCACAGCGCTGAAGGACCGTCTCCAGAGTGTTAGCACGAGGTAATTGGCAGCAGCAGCTAACATCCAACACCAAGCTTTTAAAAGACTCGACTCTGTTGTTAAACTTATTAATAACTACTAGCAACGTGATGCTACAGTTAGCGATTATTTGTATCCTTACCTGTCTGACTGCGTGTGTGTGTGTGTGTGTGTGTGTGTGTGTGAGACACAGCCATGTGTTTGTCTGAGTTGAGTGTTAATGTGTGAGGTGAATCGATAGTGCATCGCTATTCTACTTGGTAGCTGTAGGCTAGTCTATCATGGGATGGGGAGATGGCGCCTGGATGTGTTTATGAAAATGCAGTGTGATGATATAAACATTTCATATACCAGATGTAATGCGGACCTGCTGATGCGCGTTGCAACCCGTTCATATGAGTTTGCAGTAAAAAAAAATAAAAATTGAGCTGTTTCTTAAAGTCGCTTACAGAATCTGATTGTCGAATTTGCAGTGATTGTGTGTTTCATAACTTTAGGGCTTAGGCAGTCTTTATTTTTGTCTATAACCAGACTGATAGGTCTTGTAAATATTGCTCCCACAGAGAATACACAGAATTTTACTTACAAAAAGGCAGGTTTGAAATTGGTTCTTAAGTCAGTAGGGTCCAGGTTATGTTACTTCAGTAGTGTTTTGACGACTGTTGTTGTAGGAGCATCGTGAAAGGTGGCTGTTGGCAGTGAGAGGTTCAGTATTTCCAGTATACTGATGAAAATGCAGTCTGTGACTTCCTTGAAGAATACAGTCTGGAAAGGATCTAAAAAGCATGTTTTCAGCTGAGTAATAATTGTCTTCAGTTCTGCTTCATCCAATATATTGAATTTTTCCATAGTGGCCCTTTGGCAGCATGTGCAGTTTTTGACATTCCTGTGTGCGTTATATTCACTCTGATTTTTCATCACACTTGGAAGGCAATGCTTGGATGAGCAGATCTGGTGGGGTTTGGGGATTAGGCAGTCTGTCAATGACAGTGAAGAATATCCTGGCATTGTTTTCGTTTACATTGATTCTTTTTGAGAAGCAGGGTTGTCCTGCTTTCTGATGGCCTTACTGTAGGAAAAAATATAGGCCCTCATAATATCAAAGTGTGCTCATCTTTCAAGCATGTCACTTTAGTATTGGATCTTTCCCGTAAGGTCCACTGTGTGGGATATAGAGGAATATATTGGCAGAAAGTCATATACTGTAATAAGTCCGTTATTTGGTCCTGTAGAAGCAAAAAAGTCAAGGTCCTGAGCCGTGCCAGANTATGGTATGTGTGTGTTTTCAATATATGAATACGCAAACTTGTGTAAAAGTGCTTTGCCATACATGGATACATAAAACATGGTTACATGAACTACAACCTTAATCAACTTATGCAAAATGAAACATTTACCTGATTAGTGGTTAAATCTTACACTACAGTCCTCATCCATAGAGTTTGCCATATTGCATTGCCATGTTTCTACAGTAGCCCAGAACAGACAAGCCAAACACTGGCTCTAGAAAGGGCCATTTACGTTTCCATGTCAGTCACCTTAGTTTGCAGCCCCTCTGCGACAACCAGGGGAGTTTCAATGTGAAACTGCCTCATTCGGTATTTTTATCGGTTTGAATCACTTCATTTCCATCTGCAGTATTGTATTTGGCGGTATGGCTCTGTTCTGGGGCCTCTATGCCTTTCTTCGGGACCTACGCAGAAAGCTTCTTCCACACACCTATGTGGAAAGCCTTAAGGTAGACAGAGCACACCTCCCTGCCCTTCCATGCGCCTACATGGAAAGCCTAAAGCTTGCAGAGGAAGCAGCAACAGTAGGCAGGCCAGAGCAGTTAAAATAGGGCACCCTGAATGAGATTCGCCAATTGGTTGCACAGAAAAGAATCATCTGATCTATCAGCTGCTCCATCAGTTGATTGGGTTGTTTGAGATCAGCTGATGTAGCTGAGCTTGACATCGGGTCCTGCCTGAACTAACGCTATGCTCAATTTGTGAGGCCTATAATCAATTACCAATCTTAAAATCAGTAAAAGCGTTGAAACAGGGATGAAGTCCCTGCTGTGTCAGGCACTTATTCAGCCTTTGACACAGTTCACTGTTCAAATTTTACTTCACTGCCTCAAGCACTGGTTTGTTATCACAGCTGTAGCTCCAGATTGGTTCACTTATCTGTAATACACTATCACATTCATGCTGGTGGTTTCGCATATTTAACCCATTTAGTATGAACCACACACACAGTTTGCATTACTGATGGACATGTTCCAAAGCGTTTTGTAATAAAATATTTAGACTGTGATAGCTTAGATCATCATTAGTCATCATTACATCTTGTTTTAAAGCAAGTGAAGATGTGGATTGATTTGAAAAGTCTGGTGCGCTCATCGTCTGCTGGCAAAACATTTTTTCACTTCAAAGCACGCTGTTACTGTATCGCAGGCGCAAGAAAAATCCCTAAAAAACACCTCTGAGGCAAAGATTAAGCACACATAATGAGCTCAGTGCATTCTGAATGACAGTATCTACACAGCTTTCACAGTTCATTGGAACATTCAGAGTTTTCTGTGTAAAGGTTTTTAATTCTTAAACTCAACAAATAGGCAAAAATCACTGCAAAATGTAAATGGGTGAATATGCCAACACAAAATATGACAGAATAGACTGTATGGAGAGTTCAGTGAGAATTTGGTTTTACTGTGATATAAATATAAATATTAAATATAAAATATTCTCCCTTGTCTGACATGATTTTCCTATTTATACTTGATCATTATCACTATTTAAATATTTAAATATTTTTCTACTTCTTTGTACACTTTAAATAAACCTCATGATCTTATATATTTATAGAAATTGTGTATTGACTCACTGAACTGGGATTAGATGCCCTTATTTAGAATATTTATACATCCTTCCCCTTGATCCCTTTAGATATATGTTTTACTCTCGATTGTTTTATCATTTGTAGAGTTAAAAGGGCTTTTATGGATGTTCAGATTTATCATGATGTATACTTTTTTCTATTTTTTATTTTTTTTTCCAATTTATTGTTATATCATTTCCTGACAGGTGATGCTGATGCTCAACAGTCAAATTAATTCCTCCAGTGCTCTGATTGGTTGACATGAGACAGCCTATGTACTGTATATATATGCAAGTGGTGTGATGCTGTCTGTTTATTATACCTGATGAAGGTCGTCCAGACTGAAACGTTGTGTGATACTCAATAAACCATTCAGCAGTGAGTGAGACAGTGTGCAGGAGCTTTCTTTAATTTATATATTTTACTGTGATATAAATAAAATCTTCATGATGCTATAAGCTCCTCGTTTGGTTTGATATCGGAGGCAGTACAGCTTGTGATTTTAAATAGAAGTCAATTATTCTGGGTCACATTAGAACAGGTGTGATAAGAGGAGATGTGCCTGTCTTTGTTATTCAGAGGACTGAATGAAGAAAATAAAATGAAAAAATGATATTCGCTTTGGTTTCAGGAGGGTATCCTCAATAGGATTTCACAGTGTTACAGTATTGGTCCTCTTGTCGATATCAGAAGCCAATGTCCTCTTAACAATTTTTGATTTGGTCATGTTTTCCTGGCGCCTAACCAATGAGAAAATGTGTTTTTATTGACTCATTGTAATGTGGTTGTATATTTGAATTTTGGCTAATATTATTCACTATTCTGCCAGACAGAGACTCAGATTCGCTTAATATTCTGTGTATCCATAAAGGAAAACACATGGACGATGCAACCACCCACGCAACACAGACTGTGATCAAACCCCCCACACATGGTGCATGTAGCTGTATACAGGGTCCTCGCACAAGGCTCAGCTGGAATAATGATGGCATGTTAGGATGCAGAATGTCTCGGATGTTGCTTATATTATATCGTGCCGATCGATGATTGCTGGAGGGTGACCTGGTGATTGTACAGATGTTTTCGTGTGGTTTTATGTCATTCTGTTAATTGTTTGGAGCATGTGATGCAAATCTAATTTCTGTATGAGCAACACATTCTCACTCTGACCTCATCACATTTTTTTGACATTTGACATGTGACATTTTTATTTTTTGAAGTTTGGTAATGGACTTTCCACGTCCACATATGACGTGCAAGGTACCCGTGTGTTGGTTGTTGACGTTCTTGGACATTGTGTCAAGTTGCCTGTTACATGCATTGTCTTCTTTAAAAATACACTTCCATTTTCATGGGAAGTTTAACGTTTACATACTGTCTCTTTCAAAATAAACGCACTACGACGGTACATCACTGCCAATTGACGTTATTTTCTCCTTCAACAGCAAACACACATGGTTGGGTTTAGACAACAAAAGCAAGTGGTTAGGTTTAGGAAAAAAGAACAGGATTTGGCTTTAGAATCTTACGGGACACGAACACCACTCTCTCTGGTGAAAGGCGGTGTTTGCTGAATCCATCCACCACCCCTTCTGCCCGCCCCACTTTCGCTGCCTTAAGTTTTGTCCTTGTCTCGCTGCATTTCCCCCTGATGCCGCTGGGCGCAGTTAAACTATAAGGGCAACTGGCCACTTACCATGCCGACGTTAAAGGATGCCTTTTTTCGTTGGTGTCTGACGCCGCAAGTCACTGCCCAAGTGCTGGATTTCAACGACTTCTGAGTGAGACCGGGCTTGTGTGAACAGACGTCTCGTCTCGTCTCTTGTCTTGTCTTGTCTTGTCTTGTCTTGTCGTCTGCAGTGACTGGGGGGCACCAGTGGCCCCCACAGCAACTTTTAATAGGGGTGGTACAGGATAACAGCCTGCTATGGTATGTTGCCTATACAGTTGATATCACAGATGGCTCGTCTGGTACAGATTGCTATGAAAAATATGGGGATTAAAAAGAACTCATTCCCCCAAACAATCTATGAGCAGTCTATTATAAGACGGGTCAACAAAATAGTGTTTGATCCAACTCACATCTTCCACCCAGAGTTCCAGCCCTTACCACTGGGTATAAGATTCACGGTCCCCCAGAGCTCTAACAGGTGAATAGGATGTTGGCCCTGGAAGTTGTACAATAGGTCACCATTGTTAGAAGGTGTGTGTATGTGCAAGTTGTTACACAAAGCTCATGTTGTTGATATGTTTTACTATGTTGTATTTATGATTTTATGTTCTGTGGAACTGCAGGACGGAGTCCAGAACAAATTTCCCCATGGGGACATTAAAGTTTATCTTATCTACAGCAGTAGAGCATGA
Organism: Epinephelus moara; assembly: GCF_006386435.1. Classification (NCBI taxonomy): domain Eukaryota; kingdom Metazoa; phylum Chordata; class Actinopteri; order Perciformes; family Serranidae; genus Epinephelus; species Epinephelus moara. The sequence continues at coordinate 29,332,847 of NC_065521.1, forward strand.
TAGGTCACATCATCTCCTCCTCCCCACAACACACAGCAGCCCCCATTATTACATACATTAAGGCTTTCTATTACATATTGCAGTCTAAAGATACCCAGCGTTAATAAAGTTGAGGAAGCTACCCCACAATACACGAAGTGTATTTAAAAGTGCCTGCTGCCGCTACAGTCCACGCCTGTGATGACAGACAGGTGGTTCAGTAATCACTGGCAGAAAACCAGCTTGTTGCTTCATACTGCAGCAAGTCAACGGAAAGAAATTGATAGCACCAAAGATTTCTACATATTTGGACAACTTACGTGTCATCTGAAGTATTCAGACACCACCATTATCAGCTCCTTCATTTTGCCTTCTTTGTGCTGTCATGATGCTGGCTATTAGATCAGCCAAAGCTGGTGACAACTGCCAGAGGTTCAACACATTGAACTCCGCACGGCAGAGCAAAACCTGTGCGTGTGCACATGAGGGACAGTTGCTTTATACCCCTACACCATGTTAAAAACTGCTTCCTGTCTGCCGCCTTCCCCTCATTAAAATTAATGGAGGCAGTGAGTTACGGTGCAGCAGTTTGAAAGCAGCTTAAGTCCAGCTGATAGAACAGATTTGTCTCCAAGACGGCAAATATGTGGCATGCTTAGCAAGGGCAATTCCAACCAGTCCTCAATTGTCCCACCCACTGTGGTCCAAAATGGGGAAACTAGTGAACAGTCCAACATGAGATGTAGAAAAACACCCCTAGAGCCCTTATATTTCCAGTATTAATTGCTTTGCATTAAATTTCCCCTTACTTTACCATAGTGGCCAACCCACACCTCTGTGTCCAGGTCCTTTTGCCATATCATCCTCAGACTCCCAATTTTTGCACACAGAGCATTTTGTGTGTGTGTGTGTTTTATAACATATGGAGGATGATGCAGAATTGCTGCCCGCAGTGCTAAATATAGTGCCCTAACCCATTTAATAAATCCTGCCCCAAAGCCAAAAGCCTGTAAGTGCCTTGTGCTAAGTGGCTAATGGGCATGTAGCTACTTACATGTTCCAGATGATACGCCATGTTTGTGGTCAACGAATGAGTTTACATATCACCTTGGGTTCATCCTTCACCTTCTCAGAATGATCCCACACTTTGGATTTCCTGTCCGACATCTTATTAACTAGCCTGTGGAATAACCGCAGGTACCAGCCCTGGAAATTAGGGGCCGGACACGTGCCGCGTCTTTAACCACCTGGAAAACGCATCGGCACGTTGCGTCTGAGGTTCAGCCTATTTACCTGAAATCCTGAGTGTAGAGCTGATCTTCTTCCAGGCGCTGTTTATAAGTGTGTAGACCTATTGTCCGTGCGACAGATGTAGCACTCTGGGTAGCCCTGCTCTAACATGATTGAAGGGAAGGAAGAAGGGAAAGAAATCTGTCGGCTGTGATTGGTTTGTAACGTGACTGCTGTCTGACTGCTGAGTGTGGCCTCTTCCTGTGTCTGTCCTTTCAAATTAAATTCCCACATGGTCCAGTCATATAGGGTTTGATTTATTTTGACAAGGCACAGCTCTTAACAGAGTTCACGTTTGTTTTATTTATTTATTTATTTCTGCGTCTAGGCGACCAATGAAATCTTGCCGACTAATGACCTTTCTGGTCGACTAACATTTGATTGACTATTAGGGGGCAGCCCTTAATAAAACCAACCTGGTCATCTCATCATTAAAAGCTTGTGTTAAGACTTTTGCCATTTACATTGCTAATACCTCATGTACAGAAGCCTTCGACTATACAGAGTCTCTTAAAAACTTTTTAAGAAGTTATTGATTTCTACATTATTTGCTAAAACACCCCCTTCTTATCATTAATTGCTGCCATAAAGAAGCAGGTATCTTTTTGTTTCAGCAGCTAGAAACAACAGCAGATCTCTCTCAACTTCCACAGGAGCTTGTTTTAATGTAAAGACATCACATTCTGCCCTCTTATTGTATATTGCATCTCATTCAGGAGATGTTTGAAGTCACAGATTTCTTTTAAATGGGGTAAAATAGGGAGTGCTGCACTGGGTCAAGGTACCGTGTAGATAGATAAAAAATCAGGTGCTCTTCAAGGGCAGGGTAAATAGTCACACAAAGATAAAGAACAACGACTGGCCAGCTTACTTAGTGTGAAAGTCCATGGCAGGCAGTCCAAGAATACATCTGGGGCACTTTGACTGTAGTTACAAATCCTTGATTAATACTTGGACAAACCAATGGATTTCAACTATTTTACACTCTGATTCAATGCAAAACATCTTTTGTAACTGAATGCTTTAATACATTTTATTAGGATTTTAAATGCATGAGTACTGAAGCTGGACAATGTGTTGAAATGATCCAACCGGCCACTGGCAGCCTAACAGCTGCCGACTCTGATATATTTGCATAGGTGTGTGTGCAGCACATGTGTGGGAGTCCCCACAAGCCAGTTTTAGTGAATCCAATCATGGAAGAGTGTGTTGTAGGAAGGAATACAAAATCACCTGTTTGGGATTCTTTTGGTTTTAAGCCGGACACTCTTGGCAGGCCAAAGGACCTAAATGAAGCAATTTGCACCACTGAAAGAGGTGCCTTCCTTTTATTCCAGTGCTCTATCTATATCTATAAATGTTTTAGTTTTATTTTAATTTTAATGTTTGTGTTGTAAATGTCTTGCCTTTCTTTTCCTGTTGGCTTTGCTGAAGTTGCTAACCAACGGGCCCTGACATGTTGAGTCGATTTGGGCCAGGCTTGGGACATTTCTTTATTCATAGACCATGCTCAGGTCGGGCTCGGGGTCATTTAACTTAGCTCTTTTGATTGTGCCCTTACACGCACAGAGCACACAACAGATTGAGGAGTCAGCTAGCGAGGTATATCCTCCTGTCATACTATAGAGACAAAGTTAAATACAAAATAAAAAAGTGGTAGCAGTTACTTGTTCCTGAAACAATTTATATATTGTAAAATTAGTGTTATTAAATCACAGTCCATGCTTGGAAATGTGAGCGCACATAGCTTTTTTCCTGCAGAAACTGCCGTCACACATTTATTAAATGAAGCCCCTTTGTGTAACTCTTTTAAAAAAACACCAGTAAATCTTGAATACCAATCACAGTCATACATGACTGACAAAAACTTGTGCTGAGCTGCTGCAGTGCAACTCACATTGCCACGGCCCTGTCCGTCCTGAAATCCTGCTTCACTGCAGCTCTGGCAGAGCGTAGATATTTTGGCAGATGGTGTTCAGCAGGGACATCTTGTTGAGGTGAAGCAGCCAGATTATGTCCATCTGTTAGAATGCAGTGTGAGTGCCCTTGGCTACACCTGAATCTGCAGGGTTAACGTAACAGGCCAGTTGTGCACTGACAGTGAGTGGAAAGGTGTAAAGCAGGAACGGAAACCGTTGCAGATAATTTTTCTGAATGTGTTCAGTGGATGAAGTCTAACACGCTTTCTGTCATTATTTAGTTCAAGGTTAGAGATGTTGCTGCATTTGTGATTAAGGATTAAGTTTTAAAGTTATCAAGGTCATACTGCACCAAAGCCTATTATGGTATACTCATGGTTTAGCTCCTAATAAGAGATGATTGAATAAACCACCTGGTCACATAATGAGAAATGAAGTAATTCTTTGGCTTTTTCATTTCTATTTTGCAGTTGTCACCTGTTTCTACTTAATATACACACGAACAGAAAAACATAAGGTGGTAAAAGCAGCTCTGTTGATTGAAGCTTGGCTAGTTTTGCTTTTTCCAGCAACAGGAAACACTCAATCAATAGTCTTGTTTTTTTTTTTTTTTTTGGAGATGCAGAACACTGTGACGAAACCAATTAGAGCTAAAGATCCATGCCAGCCTGCTAAGAGATCCCAGCAAGACACTGTGCGTGTGTGTGTGTGTGTGTGTGTGTGTGCGTGTGTGTGTGTGTGAGTGTTTTCACTTCCAATACATAATATAGAAAAACGTGGAAAGGCATGGGGAAACGTGAAGGGGTTGCTGAGGTGGGTTAAGCATGTGGCAACCACAAGTGACTGATCCCCACTTCAATGCATACTTCTCTTTACGCCATAACATCTCCTTAAAGGAAAGACTCACAATTTTTCAAGTCTGTCTCAAAACAATAGTCAGGTGCCCATAACAGATCCCTTCCTAATAAGGTTTCAGTGTAAGTAATTGAGGGGAAAAAAACTCATTCCAATGTTTAACTGACACTAACGTGGCCTCAGAAGTCTAAATTAGACAAATAAAGTGGATATCTTGCAAAGTTAAAGAGGGTTTAGTCCAAAAATCCCTCTCTGTTTTACTGCCCCTCCATCAAAGCTGAATATGAAACACTGTCTGCGAAAACACAAAGAGGGAATTCTATTCTAAAAAACAAAAAACCCATAACATTAAAGAAATCCATTGGATTTGGCTAAATGATGATATGATGACGTAAATGTGGCCTTATGTAAGCTGTAGATAAAGTTTTGAATACATTTTTGCTCAGAATGAAGACTGTGTCATAGTATAGCATTTTAGTGTGTCATGAACATGTCAAAGAAAAGTCGTAGTATTGTATGTCGTAGTGATGTTAAAAAATATATAATTTTCATAACAAAGTCATAGTAAAGTACGTCACAAAAATGTTAAAAAAAAGTCATGGAATAGTGTATCACAAAAATATATATATATTTTTTAAGTTTTTAAAAATTCATGGTATTGTATGCCATAAAGATTTTTTTTTTTTTAAGTCAAGGTAGGGTGACATAAAACATTAAATAACATAATATAAAGTAACCGTATAATATGCCATAAAATATGTTTTAAAAAATAAGGCAAAAAAACAAAACAAACAAACAAACTATCAAAATGTGTAGCATAGTATGTCATAAAAAGTAGAGAAGTAAAAGTGGACTACCTTGAGACCTTTTTTTTTTTTTTTTTTTTAAAAGTACAATGGTAACAGCAAGAGACATTTTTTTTTTTTTTAATTTTTCCCTTTGAACTGTGCCTTGAATTTCACGTTTGTAGTCAAAAAACAAAATGCATGGAGTGCTACTTGGGTGTAGAAAAGGGTGTCCCTCTGGTGCTCTTCAGTTTAGGGATCCAAGTAGAACTTATACGAAGAGATCTGAGGCGCTCAGGAGGGTGATGATTAAAAAGCCTTTATTAATACATTCAGGAGGGTGATGATTAAAAAGCCTTTATTAATACATGGCTAATCTAATAAAAACATGCCAACGCGTTTCAGCCAAAAAGGCCTTCGTCCTGACGAAGTATTAATAAAGGCTTTTTAATCATGACCCTCCTAGGGGCTCAGATCTCTTCGTATAAGTTCACGTGTTTGTAAAAATAAAAACTGTCGCCTCACAACAAGAGGGTTACTGGTTCGATCCCGTGTGTGGGAGCCCTTCTGTGCGGAGTTTGCATGTTCTCCCCGTGTCAGCGTGGGTTTTCTCTGGGTACTCCGGCTTCCCGTCCAAAGACATGCAGATTGGGGACAGGTTAATTGGTGACTCTAAGTTGTCCGTAGGTGTGAATGTGAGTGTGAGTGGTTGTCTGTATGTGACAGTCTGGTGACCTGTATACCCCTGCCTCTCACCCAATGTCAGCTGGGATAGGCTCCAGTCCCCCCGCGATCCTCAAGAGGATAAGTGGTCAGAAGATGGATGGATGGATAGATAGACTACACACCCAAACAAGTGGTGTCACCCAAACAAGTGGTGTCACAACTTTCTCTCTCGCTGAAGCTTCAATGTCTGTGTGTTTCGTACAGGGATATAGGCTACCTACACGAGCAACGAGTCTTGCTTGTTCTTTTGCTTCTTGGCTGATTTAAAACAAAACAAAAGACAAAGCATTAGCCACTGGATAATACACATAGGATAATGTTACATTTGTGTGTGGAACATAACTAAATTACTTAGCTAGCTAGCTAGCAATGAATGTTACGGAATAGTAGGGCTAAAAAACTGTATGTATCTGTATCTAGGTCCTTGCTCTTTTCAACATCTCTTACCTTGATCTTTTGTGCTTCTCTTTTGTTTACCTGATTGTTTCTCTTTTATTTTGTTGTTTTTTGTTAAAAAAATTCGTTGTTCTCTCGTGAATGTTGTTTCTATTTATTTTTGTGTTTGATTATGTTGCACCATCATTTCCACCATTGCTGCTAAATTCTATCCTTGTCTGTCTTTTCCCTGATTTGTTTTATGTATTTTTTTGTGTGAAATAAACAATTATATTTATGTATTAAAAAAGCAATGAACATTAGCAAAGATGACAGCATGAGCCTAATCATGTCACTTTCAAATGCACTTTATTTGTCAAATGCACAATAACTAAAACATATGCCAGAATGTTTACAATCAAGATTTTTGTGGAGGTAGGACCACAGAGTAAATGAAATGTTCTGGTAAAAGTGTCTTTCAGTTAAGGGCAAGTCAGTTTCTATATGGCAAGATTGTAGTTTAATAACAGTAACAGTGAATGAATGAGTCAAGTTGTATGTACAAGTGTGTTCCCCTAAATAATAAAACAAACACTTTTGGCTCTAAATATGAGCCATCGTAGCTCAACACAGTGGTTCCCAAACTTTTGTACTTGCCATGCCACACTGTATGCCCCTCACAGACACACAGAGCTAAATCAGTCCACATCCTCTGTGGTGATGTCTCCGGCCAGGGGGTTGTACGTCTCCTCATGCTGTACAGCTCAGACACCGTCTACTTGACATTGGAAATGCCAAGCCTCCTCCACTGACAGTCTACATCTGTTGAGCTGATCTTGCAACGTGGGTACACTTACAGACAGAGCTCAAGACAGGGCCGTCATCTCCCATGCAGATCTGTAAGCATTCTGTAATAGTTTGAATGAGCAGCAATATGAGAATGGGCAGGATATATGTGCCAGCTTGAGTTAGTAATGTTTGTTTTATGTGTTAGCTATGTGTGAATAGTTCCCACATCACTGATAAGCAAATGTTGCACCACTGGATATGGGTCAAATCAAACTACCAAGGGATGTATAGATGTAACATGTCATATGGGGCCATATAACAGTTTATGTAAGTTTATGACAACATGGATAACAATTAAAAACTGGGCTCCACTCAAGTTATTTGAGGACTCTTCCAGCATTATCTACCTTGAGTGCATTTTTGGAAATTCTTATTTTTACAGTTTAAAATTCATCATTGTGAACACGCCAGCTAACCTTGTGTGCACTAAGAGTTGAGCTGTAAACGTTCTTTGTCTGTGAAAATGCTGTAAAATATGATGTGAAAAAACACCCTTTTGAGACGTTGCGAATATTTCCATGTGAGAAGGTCTGTATTTGTGTCCTAATTACAATAATTTTACTCTTCTGGTGTTTTGTGTGTTTATTGATTATTGACTGAGGTCTTAATAGAACAGTTTTTCATGAAACACCCTCTCCATACAAACGGTCATAAAAAATGTAAAAAAGTCATAGTATAGTACATCATACATGAGTTACAGTCATAGTACGGTATGTCTTAAACTTATCAAAAAGTCATCATGTAATATGGAATAAAAAATTGTTTTAAAAGTCAGAGTATATACTATAAAAATGTCAAACTGTAAAAAGTATTCATAGTATAGCATGTTATAAACTGTTTCATCACAAAAAGTCAAACTATAATATACTATAAAAAAGTATATTCCATAGTATGTTGTAAAAAAGAATTCATCAAAACAAGTCAAAGTACAATATACTCTAAAAATGTCATAAAACTGTAAAAAGTAGTCCTAGTAATATGTTATTAAAATTTGATCAAAAAAGTCAAAGTACAATATACTACAAAAATGTCATAAAACTGTAAAAAGTAGTCATACTATAGTGTGTTGTAAGAAAGAATTCATCAAAAAAGTCAAAATACAATATACTCTTAAAAGTCATTAAACTGTAAAATGTAGTCATATAGTATGTAAAAAAAAAGTCATCTGAAAAGTCAAAGTATAGTATACTATATTAATGTCATAAAACTTTAAAAAGTGGTCATAGTATTGTATGTTATAAAAAAAATTAATCCAAAAAGTCAAAGTACACTGTGGGCCAGGTGGGCCAAACGACTCACATTGTGACCTTAACGACTCTGCAGGGGATCACACCCACACAGGGTTTAAAGCCTGCAACTCTGTACCAGTCATTTAGAACTGAAGAAGCTTCTTGGCAAAAACGTCTTCAAGAAACGCAGGCAAGTCCAGTTGACTATGATATAGCACTTACGATTACCATGACCTAGGTGACTGAGACTCTCCACCGACATACTATACTATTTTTCAGGACAATAAACTGTACTGTGGCATTTTTTTTGTGTGTGTGATTTTGGGTGACATACACGATGACTTGTTTTTCATGATTTTGGACGACATACTATACTATGACTTTTTTTTCTCATGATTTTGGACAACATACTATACTATGACTT
>NC_065521.1:29341777-29344769 GCF_006386435.1 Epinephelus moara
ACGACACACTATGACATTTCTCATGATTTTTGACGACATGCTATACTATGACTTTTTTCATAATGTTGGACGACATACTATACTGACTTTTTTTGATGATTTTGCACGACATGCTATACTATGACTTTTTTTTTCATGATTTTGGACGACATACTATACTATGACTTTTTGTCATGATTTTGCACAACATACTATACTATGACTTTTTTTTTCATGATTTTTGACGACATACTATAGACGAATTCGACAAGCGATTTGTGTATGCTGCCATCTTGCGGCGGCGCCATTGCTGCGGTGACGTGTCAGTCATCAATTCATTATGCTGTAATTGTGAACTGACTCTCTACAGTGACAGCATCATAAATAGCTGGATTGATGATGTTAGACAGTGGCCTCCGGTAACTCATGAAGGTATCTTAAATGAGCACCGATATTAATTTAGAAAATCATTTGTTTGAGCGATAAGCTTTTGGACGACATACTATACTAGAACCTTTTTTTTCATGATTTTGGACAACATGCTATAATATGACTTTTTTTTCATGATTTTTGACGACATACTATACTATGACTTTTTTTTTTCATGATTTTGGACGACATACTATACTATGACTTTTTCTTCGTGATTTTGCATGACATACTATACCATGACTTTTTTTTATGATTTTAGACGACATACTATGCTATGACTTTTTTCATGATTTTGGATGACATATTATATTATGACTTTTTTTCATGATTTTGGACGGCATACTAAGCTAGGATATTTTTTCATTGGACGACATACTATAGTATGAGGTTTTTTCATGATTTTGGACAACATATGTTACAGTCCGCTTGTAGACTGCAACAAAAATGGAGTAGAGACGAGGGTTTGATGCAAAATAATAGAAATTTATTGATAAAACATAAGCATAAAGATCAGTGTCAGTAATGAGTAGTGTAGCATGAATGGATGAGTGAGGGTGTGTGGATCCAAAAATGAAAAGAAGAGTCAAGCAGCTGTGCCGCGATGCCCACACGGACGCCTGTGCAGGATGGAAGAGAGAGAGACATCTGAATGAGGAGATGGTTTAATAGACGCACTGAATCGGGCCCAGGTGTAGCGCAGACGGCCCCGCCTCACAACCAGACCTGAAATAGAAAGCAGAAGCAAACCAGTAAGCCGGCACACCTTGTGGCATGGAGGGGTCGTCACACATACTATGCTATGACATTTTTTTCAGGATTTTGGACAACATACTATACTATGACTGTTTTTCATGATTTTGGACGACATACTACACCATGACATTTCTCATGATTTTGGAAGACATGCTATACTATGACTTTTTTCATGATTTTGGACGACATACTATAATCTGACTTTTTTTTCATGATTTTGGACGACATACTATACTATGACTTTTCTCATGATTTTGGACGACATACTATACTATGACTTTTTTTTCATGATTTTGGACGACATACTATACTATGACTTTTTTTTTCATAATTTTGCACAACATACTATACTATGACTTTTTTTCATAATTTTGCACGACATACTATACTATGACTTTTTTTTCATAATTTTGGACGACATACTATACTATGACTTTTTTTTCATAATTTTGCACGACATACTATACTATGACATTTTCTTTCATGACTTTGCACGACATGCTATACTATGACTTTTTTTTCATAATTTTGGACGACATACTATACTATGACTTTTTAACATGATTCTGCACAACATGCTATACGATGACTTTTTTTTCATGATTTTGGACGACATGCTATACTATGACTTATTTTCATGATTTTGCACAACATGCTATACTATGACTTTTTTTTCATGATTTCGCACAACATGCTATACTATGACTTTTTTCATGATTTTGCACAACATGCTGTACGATGACTTTTTTTTTCATGATTTTGGAAGACATGCTATACTATGACTTTTTTTTCATGATTTTGGACAACATACTATAGTATGAATTTTTTTTTTTGACGACATGCTACACTGACATATTTTAATGATTTTGGACGACATGCTACAGTATGACTTTTTTTTTCATGATTTTGGACGACATACTATAGTCTGACTTTTTTTTCATGATTTTGGACGACATACTATACTATGACTTTTTTCATGAGTTTGGACGACATTCTATAGTCTGACTTTTTTTTTCATTATTTTGGACGACATACTATAGTCTGACTTTTTTTTCACGATTTTTGACGACATACTATAGTCTGACTTTTTTTTTCATTATTTTGGACGACATACTGTACTATGACTTTTTTTCATGAATTTGGACGACATACTATACTATGACTTTTTTTTCATGATTTTGGACGACATACTATACTATGACTTTTTTCATGATTTCGGATGATATACTATACTATGACTTTTTTTTTCTTGATTTTGGACGACACACTATACTATGAATGTTTTCATGATTTTGGACGACATATTATACTATGACTTTTTTTTCATGATTTTGGATGACATACTATACTATGAATTTTTTTTATTGATTTTGGACGACACACTGTACTATGACTTTTTTTCATGAATTTGGACGACATAGTGTACTATGACTTTTTTTCATGATTTTGGACGACATAGTATACTATGAATTTTTTTATTGATTTTGGACGACATACTGTACTATGACTTTTTTTCATGAATTTGGACGACATACTGTAATATGACTTTTTTCATGAATTTGGACAACATTGGGGTGTAACGGTACACAAAAATCACGGTTCGGTACGTACCTCGGTACACAAGTCACGGTTCGGTTTTTTTCGGTACAGTAATAATAAAAATAGACAACTATTAAATATCTTTTACTTACTGGTAACCTCATTAAAACATACCACCACAGCAGTTAACTCTTTTTACACAATTTTTGAATGAAACAAATATATATAAAATCCTGCTTTTTCACATTGTTTGAATGAAAATAGAAATATAAAAGTGAAAAATAAAATC
>NC_065521.1:29346559-29365441 GCF_006386435.1 Epinephelus moara
CCGTTAAAGGGGTTTTTTTGGGGAGTTTTTCCTTATCCGCTGCGAGGGTCATAAGGACAGAGGGATGTCGTATGCTGTAAAGCCCTGTGAGGCAAATTGTGATTTGTGATATTGGGCTTTATAAATAAAATTGATTGATTGATTGATTGAATTGACGTGCTGCTGTGATTTTGGATCACATACTTTACTCTGAAATTGTTTTCATGATTTTGGTTGACACACTTTACTATTCCTTTTTTTTTCATTGGTTTTGGTTGACATGCTATACTTTGATGTTTTTGCATGATTTTGGACAACAAACTATACTATGATGTTTTTTCGTGATTTTTAGAATGAATTAAAAACAATTAAAGAAAGAGAACATGACAGTAGTGATATTCACTCGTCAAACCCTGAATTATATTTATTCATCATTCCACTTTACCCCAGAACAAATGATATGCCCTTGGATATTTAACACTTTTCATACAATCCTCAATATTTTTTAATTAAAAAGAAAATACCAAAAGATGTAAACATTTGTCACAATGCATCTGAAAGTTCACTGACAACAGTAATAACAATAATTATAATGTAATGATAATATTTCAAAACCTATATCGATAGACTTTTTTTTCAATATATCAACATACAGATACTATGTACAACACATCACATTCAGCCTTGTTTGTGTCTCAGAAACTGGGGGGCTGCAAAACCTCTGACATGTATGTATTTGCATTTATATATGCCAGCATAATACAGTGCAGTCTAAAATTGCAAATCTCCTGAGGACAGTTTTCAGAAGACAAAAGGAAAACAGCGATGCATACAGAGACTTTGCTCTCCAGCTGCAGCCATTCAGACTCTAGTTGCATCCTCCTGATCACATTTAACATTATTTACAGTGGATTAGCACAGACATATAGAGTACATATAGGATTTATCACATCATTCAGACCCAGTGTAGGCTTGTGTAGAGTTCAGTAAGTGCATTATAAACCATTTTAAATACTGCATATGAAATTATTCTGCTGATGCAGCCTCATGTCTCAAATGGGATTAACAAAGTCTTTGTCATGTTTCCAGGCTGCTTCTCGACAGGTGAGATTCAGAAAGCAATGACAGCTCAGAAAAGCACGCTTTAACAAAAGTGTCGATGCCGTACACTGTTCTGGTGACAACAGGGATTTCTCAGTGCAAGGGTAAATGATAATTGCATCCAGCTCAAACTATTTCATGCACAATTCCGACATATCAGCGCTTTAATTTCTCTGTAATTAAACTCACTCGCAGTAAAATGCTCATCCAAGCAGCTGTAATCACATCAAACACTTTTGCTTCTTGGATTTCTTAATATTAAATGCTGCATTCACAATTCAGACAAACAAGCCACAAATACATTCCATAATGAACTGGGAGGTAGAAACTGTCACCTTCATAGAAGCTGCATATACAAAAACATCATAATAGATTAAATTCCCCACTTGGATTATTGTGTCCACAACAACACCACAGTGGGAAATGGATCTTTACTGATAATGGTCAACTGTAATGGCCATTATATTATGGCTGTGTAATATCAGGGATCTTGCTATTAGGATATAAGTTCAGCTAAATCTATCCTTTTCTCGCCTACCTATTAAAGGAGCTAAAGATAAATGGATTCCAGCTGCAGTGAGGGAAGCCACAAACCTGGAAGCAGTTTTGCACTAAAACCATATAATAGGAAACATTTATGGAAACACTTTCAAAGCTACCAGTCAGAAGCTTAAATAACAACTCGTAACCCAGCCCCCGGCGACCCTCTGAAGGATAAGCGGTAATAGCTGATGAATGGACCCCTATTTCAAGACACTTCAAGGGGTTTCTCCATCCCCTATTTACACGTTGAGGCTTATACTCATGATACTATATTAATTAAATTTGGCATCTGTACATACACATATCTACATACATGCAAACCAATGTCGACATGAAATCCCTGACATCTGACATATTTATGCGCATTGTTTTGAATGAGTAGAATCAATGGAGATGACCCAGGTGGGGATGGCTAGCGACTCAGAATATAAACCCAGGAACTTGCAGTGTTTGTTCCTCAAGTAAAACAGACTAGAAAAAAAGAGACATCAGAATCAGATTTTCACAGTTATTTTTACCTGGTTTGTATGTCCATCTTTGCCCTAGAGTGGGCCGAGCACAGTGGTCCAGCACTGGACTGGAAACCAAGTCTTTGATATGTATGTTCTTTTAATGGTAACCTGCATATTGATAGAAAAATACCAGTGACCAAAGCAACGTTTTGGCTTTGACAGTGTAAAGGTGACTGCAACCTTTGGTTCCAGCATGACACTGATCCTTCAGCTTGCACACCCTTTTTTCTTCCTAAATCTTGTGTAGCCAACATGAAACCAGCAACGTATTTCACAGATGAGAGTAGTCTGTCTCCTGGGAAACAATTGTACCCATGCACAGTTAGTAGGCAACTAATGTATTCACCCTGGAGGTTATAGATCAAGAACCAGTGGTAAGCTGATACCCTGTACATCCATGCAGTTGTGTACAATGGTTGTTATATAGGTGAGTATTGTCTCCAACATCCTGATAAGAATCGTCTACTGTATATGTCAGTGAAAAGGCCTGTTTTTCTTTGCAAACGGCGCCTCTTTTTACAGCAGTAAGGTTTTCACACCATCATGTGACAGTCAAGGGTTGAAATGAACTGAGACTACAAAACTCCCAGGGCTTCCTTACCCTCCCCTCACAGTTAGCCTCAGGTGAAGGATTGGGCAATAGATGGTAATTGTTCCATTGCTTTTATTAAAACCTTGACTTGCTCTAATTGTCATATCTGGGTTTTTTTTTTAAGGGTGATTTCCGACCTAGAGTTGTCTTGCTTTGGTCTGAATCAGGGACTAATTTTGTTGCACAATTGCCTAGAGTTGGTTTGTGTTCTCACGGCAGCATTTACAAGCGGACCAGATCAAATGCCTTGTGTGAGAAAGCTGCTCTTGATTGGTCAGAATTTCCTTGTGGGAAAAATCCAGGAAGTAAACAAAACGTTGAAGAAGAGTACACTTGCAAGATAAATGTGACACTTTCTAATGTCACAATGGAGGGACAACTACGCAGGTTGATTTTAGCGCTGGTCATCATGTGCTATATTGCTGTCATTGTTCAATTTGGCAGTTTGAAAACGAAGTGCGGCTCCACCTAGCGTAACTCATGTTTAACCCAAACAATGTGTAATGCGACAGTTGGTTCAGATCGAGGTCGGAACACGTTCTCACCACAAAAAGTTTGTTTGTAACCGGGCCGTGACCACCTCTTCAAGAAGGTCTCGGTCTGGTTGTTTTGGTGCGCACCCGAGTGTGATTGCTGTGTTCACACCTGCCCAAACAAACCGAACTTAGGGGGCAAACGAACCTGAGTTCGACTGAACTGAACCAAACAGGGCAGGTGTGAAAACATCTTTAAATAACCATGAATAGTCATGAATAATTATGCTTCAGATTTTGTTTAGTAAAGCTGTGCTTAAATTTTGGAGGGGATATCCTACATTCAGAGCGTGTAACAACTGTCACTGGGTGTTCACTATGGGAAAAAAATATACCAAGGCAGTACCATATTAGACGAATCTGCACCTCATGATTTATGTTCTGTGCCAGAGTAGAAGGTAGTGTGCATCTTATTTACCCTTATCATAAAAAAATGTTTCCATTGTTTAATCCAAACCATACCTGAACCATTGGTCATAACCACTATCTTTCCCTAACCTTAGTCATACCACAGTTACCAGATATTGCAGAAAGCAAGAATTTTCAAAAGCTGGCATTGGACAGGGTGTCAAATATGGTAGCCTGGTCAGTGGCCATCGGCTTTTGATACTGACGCACAAGGCTTCCCACAGCATCTGTATGAGATTTAACTAACTCCAGTGGAATCCTATCCACAGCAATAACTTACAGAAACAGCAAGAAAGTCCAAGTAGAGCAGGAGGGAGGAATGGTAGATGGGTCAAACACACACAGTCAGTTTTTTCGTCCGAAACTGTTGCATGTCTAAACATAAATACAACTTTGCGTTGTGTCAATCACGTTTGCACACTGAGTCTCAAACTTTCTTCTGTCATTAAAATTTTCGGAACAGGTTTGATTTTCTGCTCTTTTCACATCTGTCGGAGGCTTTTAGAGACGTTTGACCAAGAATCAGTGAAGAAAATGTGGCGGCAGGACACAGCTGTGACAAGACAGAGGAACAGGGTGCACAGAATCATTTCATACCTCAGATAGCTACTTTCAACAGGTCAGATAGCAATATTAAGGTGGATGATGATGAAGAGGAGGAGGATGTGGACCGCACACAGGATGTGGAGCCAGAGTGGGAGGATAGCTCCGCCCCTTCATGGAGCTGCGGTGTGAAAAATGAAACGTGTGTAATGGGTTTTTTTTGGATGATGGATTAAAAAAATGCATCCAGAAAAAAAAAAAAAAAAAACGGACTCAGAGTGCAAAGGCCTTTACCTGTAAATATAATCCACCAAGGCTGGTTTAAGTTATATCAGACAAGCGTTGAAACACTGCACAACAATATATAATAGTATAAAACAGGATTTTACAACTCAGTAAAGTTATCATGGGGGCAATCGTTATATCCTAAATGAGGTAATCAGCAGAAACGACCCATTTGAGTTACCAGGAATTGTGTCCTTATACGCCAAAACAGTGTGTTGCTGGATGCTTTGCAGCAAAAATTGAGCCAGGTTTAACATTTTGCCAGAAGTTTTTGTTTGCTACAGGCCTCTGTGTCAATGCAGTGGCCTCACTGAAATGAATGAGGGGGGCTGCATTTCTTCAAGCAGTGCTAATGTCAATCTGAACACAGCCTGAGCCCACAGCTAAACGAATAAGCTGTACTAAGAAGGATCTAACCCCAGGGCTGAGCGTTGTTTGAAAAGCCCAAGCGATCTATTAGTTCAGATGGCGATGGTGGTTTAGTATCAGTTTCTTCAAGAATCAGTCAATACCAGTGTTAGTGCAGTAATACGAGGAGTGCAGCCGGCAGCGGAATGCATCACATGTGCTGACATGCTTGTTTCGCATTACTTGAAGCAAATTATTTCACGACAAATCGAGTGAGAGAAGGAAATGGGAACTATGTTTATAGTCGGGTGAAAACTGCACAGAGCTGCAGTTTCCCCGTCTCACCAAGGTAAAGAAAGGACTCACGACATGGCACAGAAATCATGCCAGTCAACACACACAACATGCACAGTGGCAGATCTGATTAATCTTCTCTTCCATGGCAGTTCTTTTTGTCCTTCCACTTGATGACCTATGCTACCAGGGGAAAATTCACAAAACTGCTTGTTGGACAAACACCGCAGTTAAGCTCGAGTATGCTCGCAGGGCATTTTTTATTGGAATCATTTTGGCAGGTGCTGAAGCAAAGCCTTATGTCTCTCAGGTTACAAATCCTTTTATTGAACAACAGGCCGTCTCTAGTCCAAGAGGCGAGAGGAGCACTGACGGAAAGTGGCCTAAATCCATGCATAGACACACAGTAAAGACAATGTCTCCATGTTTGTTATAATGGCTTGTGGAACATGTTTAATATGCCTGATTCAGTGTTTTGTGTTTTTTGTTGTTCTTTTGTTGTGCGTCAGACCTGAAAGAATTTGCTGATACGCCGTTAGCTTCTCTCACGAGCTGCACACTCGTACCTCTGCCCATGAAAGCATACGCTCGCAGAGGCACATTATAAAAATACACACACACACACACACACAGTATAAATAAACCACAATTTTTCTTACTCTCGCTTTCACACACACTCACACACACTAAAGGTTATCTGACCACTTTAAAGGAGCATTCCTGTTTAATTACAGTTTTGGGTCTTATTTTCATAGGTTCGGACATCATTCCTGTCGGTACTAAAAACATACTGATCAAGAAATCTGGAAACGTGACAACATTACTGCAGAGTAGTCTGATGAAGGATGCAAGTTTCACCTCACGCCAGTTTCAAACAAAGCCCCAAGTTTGCTGAACTCATTTTGGAAGAGAAAATGAGTAGAAACAAATCTCCACAACTGTCCTCTGTCAACATTAGGGGTGTAAATCACTAGTGTCATCACAATATGGTATTTGATATATTTGCCGATATTACAAAGTCTGTCATGACACAATTACGTTTCGATGCGATTCAGGGGCTGCGATTGATGTGATACAATATCATATGATCATTTAACACAAACTGTTAGAGCAGAAGCTGCCAGCCGTTTCTTTTTTGCTTTTGGCCATTAAAAATAAACAACAAATAAGTAATTAAATAACTAACCACAGAAATGCAGTTAAGTTTTATGTTAAATTGACTCCACTAACAAATAAAACAGCACATGGGATAAGTTTACCTTCAGGGCTGTCTGATTTTCTGGAGGAAATATTCGCATTTGAACCAAAATCTTTTCCCTAAAAAAACAACATCATTTAACAAAATTATCAATTTAGGTTCAATAATAACTGTCAAGGCTCAGAGACAAAACAGTTGTTATTTGCTCGTCACCCATCATTAGCTTTAGCACTTCAACACTTAACCACTGCATAAATTAGCCTTGCGGCTAGCAGAGATTTCCTGTACTCATAGCTTAACAAATCACATGTACTGTTTAGTTTTTCTTACATACTGTTGCATTTCCTCCTGAATTTCAGCCTGAGTGCACATTTTTTCAGCTCAACATAGCTGAAACAGAGCAGCTAATGTTGCTGCAAGACTTTCAAAATAAAAGCTTGTAAGATGATTGAATGGATCGATGTTTTCACTTTGCATCGATAATACCGGATGTTTGATCTTTGATTAGATATGTCGCTCCAGATTGATGGATTGTTACACCCCTAGTAAACATCCATCCAGACTTCCTGGCAACTTTGACCCACTGTATTTGCCGTGATTGTGCACACAACATTTTCCTCTGCAATTACGGATTATTACTAGCATCACTTTCAGTTTAACAATAAATGTTTTAATGAATCTGGCTAAATCCTGGCTTGTTCACAGCCTGTGTGATCATCTGATCTTGTTGCTTGCCCTGTCTGACTTTGTTGTGAATCTGTCGCAGTGACTTTCCAGTGTTATTCCCAATATGACATTTTATGAATTTGATACGGGTCATGCAAACAGAACCGTGTGAATATTCCAAATTAGGCCTTTTTCCACTGTAGTATTTTCTGATTAAGATGTGGGATATGCTGATATTATTTGGGTTTTGGGAGCAGTCTTTGAACATGCGTACAACACATTTCAATATGTGTCTCAATTGGGGTTTATCCCACAGTTTGTGATGCACGACCTCTATCATGTTTGCGGTCAGCTCTGTACGTTGTCAAGGATGCGTTGTATCCAAACCAACTGACCCTCATTTTGCGAGGCTGGTATAGAGGTGCATGCCCAAAACAAAAGCCCACGTTTCTGGATGGAAGGAGAAACACACCTACTTTAAAACATTATGAAAGACTTGGATATCAACTAGTGTTTGGATACACCATGACCTTTTAAAAGAGGGTAGCTGAAGGAACGAAAGAGGGAGACTGTTCACATGGTCAAACAAGTCTGCCACCTGTGGAAAACTTCTGCTTTGATACAAAGACGCAAAATGTCACGAGCAGCTCCAGCTGTTTCACGTCAGTGCACGTTAATCGCAGTATGCACAGCTGCTTGTAAATGGGAATATTAGTCGAATGTTCATTTTCATTGGCAATGTATATAGCTTAGTAGGAATATTGTCTTGTTCAGAGTAAGGGCAAAAACATAACTATGTAAGCACAGTCAGTGTTTCCAGATCTCAGAAATTACTTTGGTGAGCACATTGTTATCATAACCAATATATTCTATAACCTAAACTATGAAAATAAGTCCCAAAGTGTAAATAAACTGAATTCCTCTTTAACTTTGCACTGCTCCGGGGCTCGTTTTTAAGATGAGATTGCGACCTGACTGCACCAGATCAGCCTCCTGGAAATAAAAGATGCCAATGTATGAGCATAACTCGCTCCTCTTCTTATCACCCTCCTCCTGCAGGTCTATATGAGCCAGCTCTTTTTTATGAACACTTTTAAAGCAGCCACATAACTATGACCTTGTTGTTTTAAATAAATATCATATCTCCGTTACACAAAAATGAACAGGACCTTTCACTGACATCCGATATTTACCTTGATCAGTGTATTGATTGGGTAATTTTGTCTGTATGTACATCATTCGTACAAAAATGCTATTGTTTAAATATTGTCCAGCATATTGTCCAATACAACAACGTGAGCTTTTTCAGATGATGGTCTTTAGAAGCTGTACACTGTGGACCACTCCTCAAACAGGCTTTGATCTATCGGTCTCTATATTGAGTGTATTGAGAGAGTAGAGCTTACAGAGTGTTGTAGTTTTAGTTATCCTAAGCCCTGTCCCAACCCTGCTGCTTCTCTAATTCAGTGTACTATCCTGATCACAGCTGATTAGGAAAAAATGACACTGGCAACAGGAATCAATACAACACTCTGGGAAATAAGAGGATGTTCATTTTCACACCTTTGAGATGTCAATGTCTGAGGAGTGCAATGAGGAGAGAGAACTATAATCCCAGTAGATAACACCAGCAACCCTGTGGTCCTTCAGTTTGAGGCATGCATTGATAAATACCTATCAATCACAGTACTCATAATAAATACATAAAAGGTAATTTAGGGAGTAGAAAGTTTCCAGCTTGGACTGATTTGCATCGTGAGTCCATGGATTCTCAGTCTGGTTTGCTTAATGTTGATCAGTCAAAATGACAGACAGCTATTGATGTGCGTTAATTTGACCTGATGAAATATTAATGTTCACATCTGTGGTTGCATGTTGGCTGTTCGGCTTGCTTATCGTCCTGGCTTCTACCTTCGCAGTCCTTTTTTTGGCAGTATCACATATTTGAGGCTTGAGAAAAGTTCTTAAATTTTGAACTTTAAAGTTATAACATTTTTTTCCTTTGATTAATCCTTATCTTTTTGTGTTTCATTGCGTTAGTTTCTTTCATCCTTCATTCTTGCCATCTTTTCTCAACCCTCTCACTGTCTGGACGTGTTTGTTTCTCTAAAGGAAGTCGCTCTGCAGCTCATTGGAGAGCTGACTGACAGCCACCTCGCTATTTGTTGATCCTTTAAGTATCCTGGCAGTCTGCTGGGGGCTGTATTCTGTTAGGTTGTCTCTGTTGCCAGCGACTGTTTCAGGGCAAGGACAGTGTCTGCAGGTCCCGTGGTTCTCCGGTAGCCCATTTGACAACCTTGTGGAGTTGCACTCTTCTTTGTGATGGGGTTGCCTGCAAGTTCCCTTCTGTGCAGAGCTGTGCGGACACAGACACCCACAGAGTGTCCGTCTGCACTGGGCCACATCCCGACACAGGGACTTGCGGAAGTTGGGCTTGAACACCAGATAGACAATGGGGTTGTAAAGGGTGGAGGACTTGGCAAAAATAGCTGCCAGAGCAAAAGCCATGGGTGGTACAGTTGTTGGGTTACCAAATGCTGCCCACATGGAGACAATGGCGTATGGACTCCATGCTGTCAGGAAACCGATGCAAACTGCCACGGAAAGCTGGAAAGAGACACAAAATGAATTTGTCACATAAGCACATATTTACTTCCATCTATGTGGTATGTTGAAAAGTGGTCCTATGCATTTACCTTAATGATAAGTGCATGTGCGTTGGTGATCTTGTTCTGCGGGGACATGTGCTGCTGCACAGCTTGGCGGGAGCCCCGGACAGTCAGGAGGATGAATGTGTAGGACAGGAAGATGACAGTGCATGGCACAATGTAGCAGAAGAAGAACAGGCAGACGATGTAGCTCATAGCCGCAGAGTCTTCGCTGGGTGCATGCCAGTTGATGCAGCACGCTGTTCCGTAGGGCTCGGCTCCGTACTCTCCCCAGCCCGACAGAGGACCTACAGCAAAAACTCCAGCGTAGCACCACACCCCAGCAACCAGCAGGCAGGCGTGGCAGTAGGAGAACTTGTTACCTGAGGAAGAACACGGCAGGGTAGAGACAGAGGCAGAGGCAGAGGAGGGAGAGTTGGTGGAGCGATTACTGACGGATGAGGACTCGAGGAAGGGTACAAAAACAACAGCATAGCAACAATATGCTAATGAAGCATATTAAATCTGGTTACCTGATGCTGAGAACAATGAGTGAGGAGGAGAAAGAGGAGGACAGAAGGAAGAGGAAGTGGGATGATAATATACAATAAGTGATGAACAACTTGATGTTAAATTTCCCTAGAGAGGATGGGTACTTCTGACAAGAAAATCATGGATAAAAATGAAGAAACTCATTTTACCCAGCCAGTCATACTTTGATTGGAGGCATACTCACACAGGAATCGATCTTGAAACGGTACTGCAATAAAACGTATGTTGATGACGATGATAAACTAAAGTCATTTTTACTCTATGGATAGACCTAGATAGATCCAAACAGTGTGTCATGCAGCAGAAGTTAACAGACAGCTGTCAGTCAGTCTGTAGTGTTGGGGATATCCGTCAACGTACACGACCATTTTTCACTGCAAAGTTTGTGCTGAGGTGAGGAGGAATCGAAAGCAGCATGGACATAACGAAAAGAGGGGACAATAAGTGGAGGTGAGAGAGGGAGGACAGCTCAGCTCCTTCAGGTAGTGCAAATTTTTGCAACAATTCACATAAAAACATAAATTAACGTATGAAATGTGAGGATACTGCATTTATATTTCTAGAAGGATGAACAGTTGTGGAGCACACTCCTGTCATTGTGCCAGAATGTGAATTACCCACGAGAAAACTGAACCGTCGACTGTAATTGGGTTAGATGAGGGCTTCTTCAGTGTGGAATCAGTGAGGAGGAGAACACAGGGAGCCTTATCTATGACACCACACAGCCTCTTCAGCTGGATGTCAGCCCATCTTACCCTTCAAGCTGAGGGTGACGGGTGGTGATTGAGCCCTGTGGCACTCACTGAACTGTGTGGTGCAAGGGAAGGGGGCTGGTTAGCCATTACAGATGGCTTTTATCTGATGTGAAGCATCCCTTCACTGATCAAGCTCTCCAGCTATCTGAGTGGCACATGAAGGATTCAACCTGAGATCTTTTCTCATGGATAGCTGAACTCAATTTCTAACAATCTCCCCAAACATGTGCTCTCACAGTTTAAATAGGAATGTATGAAACTTTTCTTTCATTTCTATTTCCAGTACCTCAACTCAGGGTATGTGATGAAACTGTATTCTGATTCCAGCCCTCCCTTTTACTACCCCAAAATGTGAGCTCTATATAATAATTTTTAGGTATTTACAGGTAACATGAGGCCAAGGATTGTTGTGTCACATACAACTAAAGCTCAGTTAGACTGGTACTGGAAACAATTTTACTGGTTTTCAGGGTTAGTGGCAGAGTACGCCATTTCTGCACTGGATTCAAGAAGCACAAACGTTAAATATGATACTAACAGAACAATGGCACAAGGCATGGCTAAAGTACAACAAATGTAACTTAAACAAAAGAAGGACATTCTTCAAAGAAGCACCTAGTTTAAAAATGACTTTTTGCTTATCTCACTGACTCTCTTTACAATGCATCAGAACTTTATTAAGTTATTGTTAGTGCAAATGGAACAATCTACGGCTTCTCATTCAAAGCGTTCAACTGGCAAAACACAAGCTGGCTTTTATCATGAAGTAGCCACTGGATATTCAGTGTATTTGTCACCGCGGTTTGTGCTGACCACAATTGTTCTGAAATGTGTCTAAAGCCCCGTTTCCACCAAACACTTTCAGTATGGTACCTTTGGAACCAACAGTAACCCTTCAGGCATGGTACCTAGACCCTAGTGTTTCCACTCCAAATAGTACTCTTTCATGTGGACAGAGTTGTTGTGACTCACTGCTCCATCCAGCACTCACTGTATTTCCTCCTTTATCATCTACAGAGCGAGGGGGACATATTCAGAACAAAATAAAACAGGCTGCAGTGAGAGTCTCTCTACGTGAGATATTTAGAAAAAGCGGGTTTCTGCATTTAGTCCATCTCAGGCAAGCTCAGGGGTTCAGTGTTGCTGGAGCCCACGGGAACCACTCTATGGGATGCTTTTTTTCTCCGAGTGAGGATTAGAATATATGCAGTTCACTTAACAAAGCCGAAAATAATACATACTTGTGGATCCACTCGTTACAAAAAGTGTATGTCATATAAAAACTAAAGTAATGGTCAAAGTTGTCATGTGGAATATTAAAGGTGTGTTGATTGATTCGGGTGGCATGGTGGTGTGGTGGTTAGCACTGTTGCCTCACAGCAAGAGGGTTGCTGGTTCGATCCCGGGTGTGGGAGCCCTTCTGTGCGGAGTTTGCATGTTCTCCCCGTGTCAGCGTGGGTTCTCTCCGGGCACTCCGGCTTCCTCCCACAGTCCAAAGACATGCAGATTGGGGACTAGGTTAATCGATGACTCTAAATTGTCCGTAGGTGTGAATGTGAGCGTGAATGGTTGTTTGTCTCTATGTGTCAGCCCTGCGATAGTCTGGCGACCTGTCCAGGGTGTACCCTGCCTCTCGCCCGATGTCAGCTGGGATAGGCTCCAGCCCCCCCGCGACCCTCAAGAGGATGAAGCGGTTAGAAGATGAACGAATGATTGATTCACTTTGTCATCTCATGCATTGAGTAACATTACAAGTTAACTGTTCGTACCTACACCTATGAAAAGTAATACACCACAGCTCGTATATAACCCAGTTATCATGAACTAGTTCTTGTACCAACATAATGGTTAAGGCTGCGTTCACGTGACCAATGAATTAGTATATAGAGCAAAAGTGCGGGTGAGGTGGTGGATGGGTCAAACAAACGTAGGACTTTCCCCCCCAAGAGTCTCATGCTCGTGTCTCGTGTGAAATCAAGTGAACTTTGAGTAATTATAATGGACGTGATCACCATGTTTTCCCCCCCTAAACCTAACCTACATAACTTTACGTTAAGTATGTAAAGTGACAAAGCTTACACTCCCATCGTCAATTTGTAATATATCTTACCAACTGATGTATAAAGATAAGTCGCTCAGTAGCAATTTGCTGGCGGATATCACCAAATCAAAGGAGGGCGGGTGCTACGCTTTCGTTGTTGCAAATATCAACGATATCTGCCATAAGAGCGCACTGCAGAGTGGTGGTGAATATCTAGCCAGTAGGATACACACACAGGGACTCACACGTACTAACATGCAGGAGCAACAGTTCAATCTACCACAACAGCAGAGAAGCTCACCATATCTTTGTTATATCTATGTTCTGAACGTCTTTTACAACAGGACAGATAGCCCACCAGTAATTCTGCTGTTAGTTAACTGTTGGTCACTCCTCTTTAATTGTAAAGCAATTCCCAACTCCCCTCTTCATTTTCTGCCATTCGTACACCACCCCCCCTTTTGTCATTACACCGTCCTATTTTGTGAACAAGGACGTGTCTGAGTCATCCACCCTCAGCCTTTTGTCTGATGGTCTTCGATCCAATGCTCACAAGTTCATCAGCAGTCATTGGTGGCTGTAGATTAAACCTAATAGGAAGCACCAAATCTATGCGCTGCTCCAAGTGGGGGCTAATCTGTCTGTTGTCAGGGGTTCATTAAGAACAGCAGCACTCACATGAGATACTCCAGCTGTGACAAAAAACCGATAAGAGACAGAAAGGAAAAAGCACTCTCCATCACCCGCACCCATCTCCCTAATGCTGTATCTCCTCTGCTGTCCATTTAAGTGTTCGTTTCATCAGCTGCACCTTGGAGCACATTCCTTAGTGCTTGGCTCATGGATAGAGCCTTAACACTGCCATCCTCTACAAAAATGGTTTAGGATAGTTTTTCACAAGGGTTTGTAGGAATGGTTTTTAAGCAGGCACAGTATCAGTATGTCTCAGTGTGCAGAGAGAGGTATTTTATGTGTTCAGACACATCTGTCTGTGACCCATGCGCTAAAACTTAAGACTGCCCATCAGCAAGGAAGTGAGTCTGGTGGATTTATACATTGAAAGCCTCTGCAGGTCTTGTTTTTCTCTTCTCATTTTGTAGCTCTGATATTCAGACTCAAGCACATGTGCAAATCCTAGGAGGACTGTTTAAAATGCGATGCGGTATATTAACTTGAAATAGAGATCTTATGGAAACAGTTTGCTGCCTCATCACTTTTATGAAGAAATATGTGTAGACCTCATACTCTAAATAATAATACTCCAGTGGAATATCTTATTACATACTCAGTTTATTTAACATGTTTCCTCTTTTTACAACAGCGTAGAAGATATGTCATATTTCAAAAAAATGTGAGAGTTTCTAATTCTGATTTCAACGCATCACAAAATTCACGTGTTCAAACCAATTAAACCAGAGTTTATTGTCCTTTGACAGCTGATACAGTTGACACCTCTTCATAACAACTCCACATGTGGAAACTGAATCTTATGTCAGCAGCCCACAAATGTTATCATGGTTTTTCATTCTCCTTCCCCCCAGTAAGCCAATCCTCAGACATTTTTGGTGTTATTCCATAAACGCAGTTTCTATACTCTACTTGTTTCTTTTCTCATGTAAAGCACGTCATGGAACCGGCTCGTAACTTCCTCATAAACCCACTCATTTATGTTTGGCAGATTCTTCACGAGGGGAAATTGGTCATTTCCAGACCTCTTATTCACATGAAAATGAGCTCCTCTTACACAAAGAAATGAGGCGAAGCAGCAGTTTGGCCTGTAGGTGTACACATTTTGATGTCCATGTCTGTATGAAGTAATACAGGAGCTGCTGCAATGTTAATGTGCGTGACACCTGCTGGCAGTTTTTGCCGTTTCTTTGTGCTGGTTTTGTGTGTGTTCAAGATTTTACATTAAAGCTAGGGTAGGCAGTTTAATTTTGGCTTCACTGGGCAAAAATCCCATAATAAACTGATCATACTGTAATTCAAGTGATCTTAAAGAACACTCAACTTCTGCACGTCCTCTTGGCACAGTTTTTAGGCTTTAGAAATTCTAGACTGTGACGGGAGACTTTGGCCCATTGCAGGTCCTTTCAGAGACAGAGGCCATTCCTATTGGCTGTTTTACAAATGCAGATACACATACATGTCCCTTCAGTGAAAGCTTGATTCAATGGCGCACAATCCTGCAGAGGGAGTTGCTATAACAGCATTTGGAACATCCACCTGCACTGCAAAGGAACTTAAAAAAGGAAGACGGACTCATCAAAAGAGAATAGAAGAGAGTCGCACAATAAACAAAATAAAATGTGTCAATACCGGCGAAGTGCTTCACAGATGGACAGAAAATGTTGATAATAGTTTAGTCTCCTGCTGTGGCTTCATGTTCACGTTTATGTTGCTCATGTTTGTGAGCGTCTCGAATCACAGTGTGTCTTCTGCCTCACCCCCGCCACTGCAGATCACCTCGAGAGTGGGCAGCAGCTCCAGAAGGGACCACCAGTCAGCGGCTGCAGCAACTCAAATCCAGCGTTACAGATCAGCAAACTTTCTGTTGCTGCCGCTGGTCACCAGCCAGTTGTGACACCTGGTGCCAGGGGGGGGTTTGATTAAGCTGAATCTGAGCCGCTACAGCCACCGACCGAAAGTCCGTCTCCAGAGCTGCTGCCTGCTCTGCTTTGGGAAACAGTTCAAAGCGACAGGAAGTGAGGTGGAAAGACCGTGGGGTGGCTACCTAGTTCATTCTTGTCTCATTTATGGTCTAATAGACCCTTTTACTGTTAGTAAACAGTGTGACGTTTTTGGTGGGTGGGGCTTAGCTGGAGGCAAAACACTTCTCCACAGACATTAGCTAGCACTAGCTAGCAAGTTCTGTTGGCTTGTTTTAGACAATGGAGAAGATTATGCGAGTGGTGCATTCAGAAATATTCATTCCAAGTGACAGAGCGCACTCTAGCTCAAACTGGACCGTTCCTGAATTCGGAGGGCTGCACTCTAGGAGCGCACTCTGGACACTCTGTCTGGGGAGACGGAGCAGCAGAGCGCCGATCAGAGTGAATGTGTGATTAACTTAACCGTTCACTAATTCATAAGAAATATAACGCTGCATTTCTTCGACCAACAGGGCTCTCATTTTAGTGTAGAGTATAAGACTGACTTCACGAACACACTATGTCAGGTCACTCACTCTCCAGGACTGCGAGTGTTACTTGAATAAGTAAACACTGACCAACAGGACCAGACTGGCGGACATGTATGCTCTCATGATGATGTCACAGGAAGCTTTGTGGTTGATTACTTTGCCAATCTTACAAAGGAGGACAACACTTGAATGGTTTCCTCCAGTTTGTGGTGCTATCGAAACTAAAGTTAGCGTTACAGAGAAATCCAATATTCCTCTTAATACCTCTCCAGTTTCTCCAGCTTTTTTCCCCTGTCCTTTTCCAGATTTCTGCCAGCCCCTAGCTTTAACAAATGATTCAGCTTTTGCTCTAAAATGCTGTTAATTTATCCTCATTTTCTAATTCCATTAGTTTGCCTCTCTTTGTAATCATCTACAAACTGGGCAAAACATTTAGCTTGAGGCCTCCTCAGACAAGTAAACAACTGTGACTTGGGGAACAGTTACAGTACTTTTCTGGAGCCAACAATTCAACCAGTCAACAACAGAAATGCAAATGATCTCAACAACAAACATTTATAGCCGACATATTCACCACCAGAGAGAATAGACTATATACTGCTAGTTTCCTTTTGCTCTTACTTTAACGGTTTCCTTTTAAAATGTCACATTAGACTCACACAGCAGCTATAAAAAGAAAAAAAACTGTGCCTCATTGCCTGCAAGTATCATAAACGTAAAGACTACAGAGGCAATTATTCTCCTTACCTCCCTGCTGCTGGCGTACATCAGCATATCTACATCATGTGTAACCCGCTGCTGATGGGGTTTTCTTTTCAATTGGTGCCTGACAATAAGTTGTCTGAAATTGCTGGTGGTGCAGGTCTGCAATTATTGTCTGAATCTTTCTATCAGTGATGCTGTATGTCCCTGTTGATGGTGTATTTGTGAGAATGTGTGTGTCTGAGGAGGGGAGCTGTCCACTCGAGTGTATGAGCTGGTTTAGAAACAAGAGGACAGCGTGTTTCAACAGTGTTTCTGTAAGCTGCGTACATTTATACAAGGTTTCTAGCAGGAAAGTCTCATAAAGGCGTAATTATTTATGCTCATTTGCATTTCAAACACTTTTATTTGTGAAGCTTGCAGTCTTTGGGGTTTTATGCCCTGCATTATAAACTGTTCCTCTGAAAAACAGACAAGAGGAGCTCTTTAAAAACACAGCCTTGACTTCAATTACACTGTGCCTATTAGCAGAAATCGTTAAATCCACTGTAGTCTGGAATAGATCTCTAATTCTGTTCGGAGGCTGCTGGCTGGTGCACTAATGTTTTCAAAGTCCTGTGAAGCTGGATGTAGACAAACAAAGTTAGCTCAATTATGTGATGAACATGTAAGCATCAGATCTGTTCAGTCTCCAGCTGCGTGTAATGACTCATCCATGCTGCCAACATGGCACTTCCTCTGCCTTCTGCTACATGCTGCTGTTACTAGTTGTGCTGATTTCTTCCTCGACCAAATCTTCTGTTCTCTTTTGCTATTACAGTAATTGTGCTTTGTTCAGGTATCTTTAACCTTGAGTGTCACATATTGTAAATCCCGCTGATACAGTATGTGTCAGATTGGCTCCGTTCTGTGTACCCCTGCGGTGCGTATGGACGAGTGTGCATGTGTTGAGCATATCAATGGGAACATCCCTGGATTCTGCACCCCGGGATGCAGATTCCTGGGGTCAGATGATAAAACTCTGTGTAGATGTGTGACTAAAACTGTGTGTAAGCACAAAGGCAGAAATGTGCATACACATTTTTTTCATCAGATTTATAAAGCCGTGTGTACGCCTGATTCTGTTGTATGAATCTCAATCATTGCTTTGCTGGCCTCATTTCCACAGTGGGTGTAACTGGATATAGAAAGGCCCTTAAACATGTATTTGCATATCAATACGTATGCCCCTCTATCATTCATCAGACCTGTCAATGAGAAGTATTGTAAAGAAAGTGCAATTTCACCAACTGTGTTGCATCAGCAAAGTTCTCCAGCAGTACCAGTGCAGCTGTCATTACGCACAGCTGTGGCTATTTGTACATTTCTGCAAACTATCATCGTGGTACAATCTTAATCATCATTATTATTAAACCTCAGAAGGATCATCGATGAGTCATTCATATAATGCTCATGATGAAAGTGAGTTTACAAGTGCTACCAATTATCACTAACATGGAGATGAATGAAAATAATAATAATAATTCATCACTCTTATATAATTTGAAATTAACTTTCTAAATGTACCTTTGATAGATGTTTAAAGAGCGCCATGCAGCCTGCAAAAATGATAACAATCAGTGGAAGTAGCAAACAACCTAAAAACAATGGGCTCATCCCAATACCTGATCTCACATCCACGTTTCCATCACTTGCGCCTCTTCCTCGCGTCTTAACTCTGCCCTTCTAAGACATCCTCGTGTCTTAGCTCCAATGTCAGCTGGGATAGGCTCCAGCATCCCGCGACCCCCAAGAGGATAAGCGGTTACAGGAAATGAATAAATGATTGTAAGTTCATTATTAAATAACCCAGAATAAGATGTGGTGTCACAGTGATACACTTGAGTTGCTCTAGTGCGCATGCGCCCGTGCGTGCAGCCTGTTGCAGTCGCTCCTGCTTGTTTTCTTGGTTTTCTTACTTTTTTGCTTTATTAAGTTTGGTATTTGTGCTGGCTTTTTGTGATTGTCATTTTGAAACTGCGCCCTCTCAAAACATGCTGA
>NC_065521.1:29368612-29369680 GCF_006386435.1 Epinephelus moara
GTTAATGATTCCTGTTTATTTAACTATATATTTGTTAATACTACTGTTTAAATTTCTTATATTTTCACGTATCTTTCCTCTCTTGCAAGGAGCACCTGTAACATAAATAATTTCCCCTCGGGGATCAATAAAGTATTTCTGATTCTGATTCTGATTCTGAGTTGAAGCTCTTATTTGTCTTTCCTCTGGTATGAAACTCCAGTGATGTTGTGATGTATTAGATCAGTCTGATCAGCTGCGGCGCTGCGCTGTCCAATCAATAACTGATATGCAATCAGGGGGTGTGTCGGTTGATAACAGACTTGGCGGAGGACGCACTTGTGTGTCCTCTCTTCCCTCTCCACTGAAAGCCTCCTCTCCTCGACTCCTGACACCTCTGAGCGCATTTAGCAAATTGAGACGTCCTTCAAGATGAGATTAGATTAGAAAGTCTTTATTGTCCCCGAGGGCCAATTTGATTTGCAACAGCAGTAGACAACCAAATTCACGCCATAAAACAGTACAATACACAGAAACATAAATAAATACAAATATTAGATGTCATCAGGTGAGTTATCATGACCACATTCTTAGAACCCATCGGCTGTATTCGGCGTCTGACTTCCGGCAGACGGCAATACAGCCTCTGGGGGCAGACCCCCGATTTTTTGGCATTCCGGTTTGATTTGGGTGGAGGAGGCGAATTTCCGTTTCCAACTTCCGTTTATATGTAAGTAAATATGCTGAACCATTGCGTAGGGATCGGCCGCCAATATCAGCAAAAAACGTGCATCAGCATCGGAACGGACTGCATGGAAAAATGCCGATCCAAGAACTCCGATCCAGTTTTTCACAGAATCCGATCCAGATTTTCCGACCAGCCCAGCGTTCCGTGATTCAAGCAGTCTATTCCAGTGATCCGCTCCAGCTCTTACTATCAATCCACCAGGCCAGCATGCAGAGGGCAGACACACACAGAGGGTAGGAAGAGTAGTGGTCAATTTAGTTAACTGAGTATTTGTTTTCTGCTCTGGTTTTTTGAGAGTGATATTTTTATTTGGTTTACACTCTTACTGTTTAAGTAAAGAG
>NC_065521.1:29369713-29407433 GCF_006386435.1 Epinephelus moara
AACCTTTTCTAACATGACTGACAACAAAATAAGTGAATATGTGTAATACGCGCTTGGATCGGATCGGTATCGGCCAAAACTCAAGGCTGTAATATCGGTATCGGATCGGAAGTGGAAAAAGCTGGATCGGGACATCCCTACCATTGCGATGGATTCAGAGTTTGCAGTGACGCCAATTATGTTCCGCCTCGTTAGTTCACCGCACGGAGCGTTTAACCTGGCAACAACTGCAGCCGGCTCAAACGTGAATTCACTGAATGTAGAGTCTGTATATAGAGGCTAGCATGAGCATAGATGCACAGTACAAGAACCCAGGCCTAAAGCTTATTTAGAAGCCGTACAGCTGAGGGAACAAATGATCTGAGGTATCTGTTTGATCTGGCCCTCTTAGGGAAGGCATATCTCTTTCCTGACAGCAAAAGTCGAAACTGATGTGGGTCTTCCAAGATGACCTTTGTCCTCTGAATAGCTCTTGCTTGATAAACACTGTCAAGCTGCTGCAAGGTAGTTCCAGGTGGCAAGGTTTAACGATGCTTCCCAGACGATTTTTATTAGTGATGCTGAGGTTCCCATACCAGCAAATCACTGCAAAAGTTAAAATCGACTCAATAAAAGATGAATAGAACATTTGATGGCAGGTGTCAATCACTTTTCGGGTCAAGTGATCGAGGATAGAGGATAGATGATAGAGAAGTCGAGGAGGGATATTGGGATGAACCCAATGTGTCTGTCTCTCAATACTGTCCTCATCATCATATCACCCGCAACCATCTCAGCTAAAACCATGAGTGCCCCTGGTCTAAGGTGTGCACATTGTTCCTTAATAAAAACCAGTTGAAGTGTTGGAAAAGGCGTACACATAGTTTGTGTGCGTACACACTGTTTCTGCATCTGGCCCTTACTGAGCATTCATTCATAGAGCATGTGAGTGAAGAGAGGTGATGATGACTGAGTTTCTGAGTGAAATTCAATTATACATCTGATCTGACATCTTTGTATGGATTGCCTTTTCAAGGTTTCTAAATTCATTATCATTGATGAATTATGGCTAAGTGGTGCTTTGACAAACGATCACATTTTCCAAGAAAGAAAAGATGGTTTAATGCGCAAATTAGGAGTGACTGAGTCCTGAAAAAAACTGAAATTGAATTACTCTTCTGCAAAAATGAATATAGAAACATAATGGGGATTTCTGCATAAAATCAAAGGTTTAATAATTTGTTTTCTAATAGTGTATTTAAAAAAAGACATGGACTCTAAATCCAATGTCGATGCTGCTTAAAGAGATTTAGACACAGGCAGTCATGTGAATAAATCCTCAATGGCTTCAGTGGCAAAAAGATTAATTGTTCTCATTAGCGATGTGCTGCTTGAGCAGTTTGCAGTCACCCCAATGCGTAGTGAAAGGAGTTCACATGCACAAGCATTGAAAGACTGGAGAGTTAATGTTAAGTGAAACTGCCTGATAACTAAAGTGGCTCAGACATCCACAGCTACAATGTGGCCATAAGAAAGCACAGCATGCGTCACTGAGCTAAACACTAATTCTCCGCCTGCGTAATCAATATATATTATATCATAATAGTCAGTGAGTCATATGTAAATGTTACAGAATGTAAATCACATTGCTTTCCATCTTCTCAGAGTCTTTTGTTTAAAGGGACACTTTACTTTCACAATGTTCATCTATGGGGAAAAGTCTTTTCTTTCAAAATGTTACTGGACTGAATGGATCAAATCCTGATAGTAAAACGAGTCATTTTTCGGGGTTGTGACACTCAAACAATGTATCCACTGATTCACAGACCGCTCTTTCGCAACATAAGTCTATGGGAAATAGGCTCTATGGGTATTGGCCTATACCAAAATTGGCCTCAAAGCTCAAGGGGGGGCAGAGATTCTGTTACTGCACTGCTTATTTCTCGTCTAAAGTGTTAATAGAAACACAATTTATCTTACTGTTTAACTGTAATTTGAGAATATTTGTTACCAGCTGCCTGCCATATATCTCCCTGTGGAAAAATGGTCAAGGTTGCATTATGTCATCCACCAGCGGGAGCTTTAATTGGTCCGGTGTGGTGCAGTGCATTCTAGTAGTCGTAGGTTTTCTGCTTCTTAAGCAAAAGCAAATGACACAGCTCTTTTTCTCTGTTTTCTCTGGGCATGTAGCACAAGTTTCAAAAGAAACTGTGTCTCTCTACTGCACAGACAGCCCAGTCTAATGAAAAGCCATCTCTCCAGCAGCGAAAAACTTCTTTAAAGCTGCAGAAGCAGTATTTCACTTCTGAGTCTAAACAACTCTCATCTTAGGATGAATATGTCAAAGCACCTTGTGCCGACCAAAAAGAGAAACTTGGTTACTATGGTTTCAAGAAGCAAGAGTGCCATCAGTTTGGACATTTGTGGGAATAAGACTTGCAGAAAGAGAGGGAGAGAGATAAATCCCAACATGAAAGAGAGCATTACATAACTTTAATGTAAAATAAAAAGCAAATCTGAGTGTCAATAATTAGTGGAGCATCTGTATACCCTTTACTGACATCAGAATTTATGTGCACATTGACACTTAAATCTTCACTGTATGTGGCTGCTAATTACCATTAAGCCTGCACAAGCATTAATATCTACAGACTGGGTGTGGATATGTGTAGATAACATAACTAGATATGTAAAGTGGAGAACATTAACACTTAATTGAAAGAGACAACTTCTTACATACTGTGCAGTAGATGTCTATCATCATATCCCTGTTGGCTAGTTTCAACTTGTGACCTCTGTTTGTCTGTTTGACACAAGCTATTATGATTTCTGCTCCTCTAGACAACTGTGCATTTACATTTTGGACACATTCGATAAGGCCTATTCGGAGTTGTGTTGGTTGCCTGCTGCTTTGACAATTTCACAGCTCTGGTTGCTAGGCCTCTTTATTACTGCTAATTGGCAAACACAACTAATTACCAGTCCACCTACAAGAACCAAGCTTTGTTTTCAAGTGTGACAAACGAGGGTTTCATTAATTTAGGACATAATTTTCTGTCCCCTCTGTGGGGATTTTATCAAAGCTATCTAACTTGCAGATCTTTGGAATGTGGGTGAAATCCAGAGCAAACCCACACAAACAGGACGACACAAGAGCCCACACAGACTTGGTTTCAAATGTCCTTCCTTCTGCAAGGCAACAACACTGACTACTGAGTAACCTTGTTGCATACAACAGATCCAGCTTACTTTGAAAGTGAGTTTTTTTGTCATGACAATGAATCAAGTGACAATACAAAAACAATCTGACAATGCGAAAGGGGTCACATGTAACAGTGAAACCTACAGAGTTATCAACTGAATCTCAATTTTATGGAGCTTTATAGTGAGTTCAGCTCATTGTTTCATTGTCAAGCCTGGAGGGTTACAGTTTTGGGTCACTCTCACCACTCTCATGACGTCATTTTCATCTGCAGAAAACGCGTTTTTTCAGTGAAAAGTCCTAAAAACCTACAGTGTAATAAGTTCAGCACCAAATGGCAGACAGACACAGTCAGAGACTAGCAGGTGAACATTGTGGAGCATTAACAGCTAAAGAGCCAGATATTTCCGTTAGAGCTGAAAGAGAGTTATTACCGGTCAAAAACACCAATTTAACTGTACAAAAATGTTGCTTAGTAACTAATGATCGAGTAAATAAGCAACTTGTTGGTAACATATTTGTAATATCTATTTAAAAGGTGATGATATGTCACTGCTGTGTTCACAAAAAAAGAAAAAAGAATCAGTTCTTGCAGGTTTAAGATGCCACAAAATACCATGAATTATTGATCTCGGTAACTGGACCTTGACAACACACTCCCAACTCAGGGGCTACATCCAAAATTCCATACTGACATGCTTTTTACTAAGCTAAAAGAGTGTGTGAGATTTTTTAGTAGGTAAGAGAGCTCCTAACTAAGCCTAAAATATTAGGCTAGGAGGAGGGAGAAGGAAAACACACAAAGATGAACTACTTATGATTATTTATTGAATATTTTGATATTTTGAATATTCTGTAAAATGTGTAGCCTTTGTAGATGCTTGTGTTATGGAGAGCTGCTTTGTAGAGGCACTTGTTGCTGGGCGCTTGTCCGTCTCTTTCTTTTTTTGAGCCATGCACAGTTCATATTCGGTAACGTGATTGTGCTCCAAGTGCAATGTTGATATTACCTTTGGTCACTGAAACAATTTTTCCGCAGTGTTGACATTGGATTTCTTTCTGTTTGGTGCTGTCTTCACGAAAGCCAAAATGTGTCCAAACGACAGAAATGGCAACAAACACTGACTTTCACCTGAGAGAGCCATGTTTGCAAAAAACTGGTATTTTTTCCTAAACCTAACCATGTGTGTTTGTTGTTGAACAGGCATGAAAATGGGTCAGGGGTGAAAAAGGTGAGAAGGATACGAGACCTGGCACCTGCTAGGGGGTCCCAGGGTTATGCTCCTCGATTGTTTTTTTGGTGGAAAAATGAGCTTCCAAATGCTCATATCTGATTTCTTTTAGATTTACTCTAGTGGTGGTCACATGTAGAATTATAAGATTGCACAAAAACAAAAATATGAATGTATAATTAAGTGCAAATAAGGTATCTTTACATGTTCACATATGTTGTATAAGAGACGAGACCAGGAGTGGACTGAGACACAAATTCAGCCCGGGACATTCAGGTGCACCAGCCCACACGTTTCTACCTATAATCCTCTATATGCTTGTACACACTACACAAACGCTGTCCTCAGAATCAACTGCATAAGAAAATCAGCAGTTATTGTTTAATTCCAGACTATAAAATGAATGCAATAATGAAGTGGCCACAAATGGCACAATGGCTTATGATTTAACTTGAAATAAGAGCATATGACTCTATCCTAATGCATCTAATTTTATGCACAATATAACTGTCTGCCCTTTTAGTCAACTTATTACTACAACAAAAAAATCCCACTTAATACTATTAAAAAGGTTTTCCTCTGGCTAAAATGTAATACATAGTAGGCTATGCCTTCACATTGCACCTCTCATATTTCTGGTCTCATCCTCCTGGGGTTAGTCTGTCCCTCAGCTTCATTGTCGTTGGGACTGGGAGCACCACCTAACGTTAACTGCGTGCATCCACGGGAAAAAAGCAAGCACATATTTTCTTTTATAATGACCTAATGCAATACCTAGTAGGCTAGTTGGCCTCTTGAAACGGACACCTAGAAGAAATACGCAATTTGCCAAAGCTAAACTTGCACACTACACACTCATGAACGTTAGCTAACGTTAATACACCTGCTATAATGGCGCTGTCGCCTCCATCTCCATCTCTGTCGTTAGCAACACCAGCAGCCTCGGCCTGTCAACCGACGCCACGGCCAAACAGGTCGGTTATTTTGGAGCACTTTGCTGCCTCTTCTTGTAAAAATTTTTCCACGCCACTTTTCTAACCGACTTTATCCATGTTTTCTGTCTAACGGTCAAACTAGCCTGGTCTGCCATGAGTAATGACTGATGACTGCGGCTGAGCCAATCAGATTTGAGTCTCTTCCTTTTAGCTCATCTTTTTTCTGTGGCTTCGCTCCACAGACCCCCCCTCCCCACCCAAAAAAAATTTTTCTCATTGGATCTGCACGATTCACGTAGGTCATCTATTTTGTGCTCAGAACGGCGAATTTTGCCGAAAGGTGAGCGATTTTCATGCCTGGTTGAAGGGAAAAATAAGTCAATTCCTCGTATGTGGACATGGAAAATCTATGACCAAATATCGATATGTAACGAGGTCGGAGTGAGAATGTGTTGTAAATGAACATGCTCAGTGGGGAAACTTTTAACAGAATTAAATAAAAAACATTTTTACCAACATGGGCAAGTTTACGTGTGTTAGAGGTTCTGAATGTCGGTTTTGATTAATTGCCCAGCCCTAGCACCCCTAAGTGGAGGCTGATATGTAAACAGTAATGAAAAACAATAAAGTAAAACGCACTTGTAATAGTATAAAATATGTTTTCATAGGAGAGGTAATAATTGCTGAGAAATACGTGTACATCTACGTTAAAGTGTGTTAAAACCCAATTATTATATGTTTGAATACTGCTGCTAAATACTACATATGTGGATATAAGGCAAATATTAACTTTCATTAGTCGAAGCATAAGTTGTTACAACCTGACTAATGTGACATGAATGACTTTCAAATGTTACTTAAGTTGCAGTCTTACAGTTTTTAAAGAGGCTATTTGTGGCTGCTGGGATATTAGCTAAAGAAACTCTCTGTTTCATGTGTTCAGTGATCATTTTACTTTGCTCCAACCCAAATTCCAGTCCATTACTAAACACTGACAGTATGGACATAACCAAAACATGCAGCCAGGAAAATATGCAATCCCAATAATTGGATGGTTTGTGAGTTTTCCAAACCTAAGACCCTGCAGGGGAATACATTAAACAGGGAAGGGAGTACATTAAAAGGCCTTGTAAACATCTTCTTATTTACATATCCTGCAGTTTAAAGAGGTTAAAGCATGGCCTTGAACATTAACATTATTGCAGCATGGTAAATTTCATTTTATAACAAGCCCTTGAGTTACAGGCACCTCTGCATTAATATTTCTCTCGAGATTCAAGGTTTTTGGCTTCAGAGGAGAAATGGAATGAAATCTTCTTTAAGTTAATCAATATAGGTAAACGCGTGGCCGTTTCTAGGATCTGAGAACATTTGAGGACAAGCCTGCATGTGTTTTATTAACAAGCTTTATTTTGATGCTTTTTTATGCCCTCTGGCAACTTATTTACATTCACAGTACAGGTCTTAATAACTGAAAAACTGAAATGTGTACCTGAAAAAGTATCTTATACTTTTCAGATTAACTGTGAAATGTTATATTAAAAATACCAGAAGCTGTTAGTATCAGTATCAAGTACAAAAAGAATATTTCACAACTGCTATCATTAAAAAGTTCTTGACTATAGTTGGAAAAACAGTGAAGTTTTTTTGTGTTATTAGTAGGGATGCACCAAAATGAAAATTTGTGGCCGAAGCCGAAACCAAATATTATTAAACGCTTGGCCGAATANCCACCCCCCTCCCCTGACAAGTCCCTTCATAAGTAAAGAACAGTCCCTAAAGTGTGGTGAGGTTTGTGGACCGTTAACGGCTCGTTTCTCCTCTGACACATCACATACCTGTGTTCGGCTAGCTCGGCTGTTCAGGTACTTCTGGGCAGTCATGACGCCAAGAAGAGGATATTATTGGAACCGACTTCTCCGCTGCCGGTAAGCTGATGGCCACTGTATTTGACAGGAATACATTCCTGTCTGTGTCTGTGACCCCCGTTCAACCCACAACCGGTGGCATTCGCCATTTGTTTCTGCTGGTGGTTGAAATCTGTAGGCTGCTCGCACAGCGTGCTGAATGATTTAAGCCTATTTTGCTCGTTCAAAACTATTTTTAGTCGCAAATGCGGTGACGGACGGATTGCCACACTGCCGACATTTTATTCCGCCCGTCACGGCACGCCGTTTGATTGCGTTATCAAAACATTGGTTCTGCAACGTAGGGAGTTTTTTTAAACTCTAAAAATTGTATCCGCCCATCTAAACACAAAATCAGGGAGAAAGACATCAGTCTTTAGTTAAGCAAAACGTCTAAAGGCTGTCCAGGGGCTGTCGAGGCCCCTGGGCCATATGTTTGACACCCCTCATGTAGCGGGTCATGCTGTTGCATTGTAGCTCAAAGTGTGAACACAGCGTTATTCTGAAATGAGCCACAATGAGTACTTTTACTTTTGGCACATTTAAGTATATTTTGATGTAATACTTTTACTTGAGATATTGTGATATTCTGAATGAAGTAGGGCTGAAACAATTCCTCGAGTAACTCAATTAATTTGATAACTAAAAGAAGCCTTGTGGCTTTGTTCAATCCAGTACAACTATACAGTCTGCTGTGTTTTGCATGGATGGCTGTTTCGCGCTAATGTTACTTTCCCTATCGATAGCCTGCACAGCTGTAACGTGGATGTGGTGCAATTTGCAAAACGATGGAGGAAGAGGGACAAGATCTCATACTCATACTCATACTCATACTTTGGACAGCTTTAAGCAAAGGGTTCCACCATGTTCAACTGAACAAGCAGCTGAGTTTACAGACAGCAGATGCATGATTTGATCAGTCACAACTGTTGAAGTGCACACTGCAGACAAATGTTTGTTTAAAAATGTTGAATTTTCAAAAAAGGAAACAGTTTAAAAAAAAATCTAATTTAAGAGACTTTTTATTATTTCCTCTTTTATATATTACTCTTGCCCTTAAATAAAGCTAAAGTAATGAAATGAAAACACACAGTATTTCTTATCCTACTACTCGATTAATTGCCAGAATAATCGATGCAATACCAAAAGAATCGATAGCTGCAGCCCTAGAATGAAGGACTTTTACTTGCAACAGATAATTTCTACACTGTAGTATTGATACTTGTAGTTATGTGAAAGATCTGAGCACTTCTTCCACCACTGTATGTTAACATTAGTTTACCAAAATATTAAATGAGTTTTCTTTCAGTCACACTCACACCAAATGTTCAGACACAAATCATGTGCAATGTAGTGTGTCCACTGTTCACCTCTCCATCATCTGCTGCTGTCTGTCTGTCTGACTGTCTGTCTCTCCACTTTGACTTTAAAAGTGTGTTCGTGGAAACAGACTTTTCACCTATAACAAAATTAATAAGTCATTCACTGTTTTACCTTGTTTTGGAGCCACAATGTAACATGAAGTAATGTTATGCACCTTGAGGTTTGTGAAATAAAAGACCTGCAGTTGGTTTGACAGTCCATTATGTTACAAAGACTATCGCATGTTCACACACATTACTTATTAGTTGAGCTTCACATAAGCTTACATTCACAATTATTTTTGGTGCTACACTCAAAACATTCCCAGCAAAACATCCTGGGAACACTGATGGGCAAACCAGTCTTCTAGTTAATCAATAATAATAAATAACTGTCAGAATCCCTAAGTACATTCCTCTGCTTTAAAATAGGATGCTGTGACGATGGTATTTTTACATAGAATAATGAATTAAAGCATTGAGAGGGTCTTACCATAGTTTGGACAGCAGACCTTGAGCCAGCAGACAGAGGAGAGCACCGTGAGGTTGGTCAGACTGCACAGGCCAAACAAAACGCCACAGAAGGCATAGACTGTACAGGTCGTCTCATTAAATAGCCACCTGCATGGACAAAGAAACAGAGGAGAACATTTGTTACAGACTGATTTCTCTGAAAAAACCCTTTTAGTGAATTACACACAGTAGGTGAAACAGGTAACACATTTGATGGCCTTCCCCTGGGTCATATATGGCTGCAGTGAGCAGTGATGCATTTTGACCCAATCATGGCACATATGACAGCTATCAGCCGCACATGCTCGGGGGATCAGATCAAGCAGGCAAGGCCAGGGATGAAGCTGGAGACGTATGAGACCATGTATTTCATTATTTCATTCAACCAGATACGAGACGTTAAGCTCTTCTTCTTTTGGACGACCCACCAGAATTTTTTCTAATTTTCAGATTTTCATTTCATCCTCTTCATTCATTTAATCAAGGGTATAGATTTGGAGTTAAAAGTCAAGGGATCACAATGAAATTAGTTTACAATAAAAAAAGTTTACATTCATACTGCACGGCACAAAATGCCTCTCATTTCAGCTGGAATTTAATTATGAATTGTTGTTTTATTAACTTTAAAGTGAATTGCTACCATTTCTGTCAGATAATCTGCAAGGTTTAATGTGCCCCACGTTTCAGAGACAATTTATTTATTTTAGATGTTATTTTTGCGGTTAACTTTTGACTGAGTTGCTGTCATGTTCACATCCAAGTGTCTCTTACTTCAGCTGCATTTAAAATCCGATATGGTTGTTGAAGATTGTGATTAAAAGCTTCAAAGGGCTCTTAGTGCACACAATATATTTTTGGGACAATGTTTCAAATAATTAATAAAGTGTGCTAAATTTTGACTGTTTTCTGACTATTTCCCTTTTTTTTTTTTTTAGACTAGTCGACTAGTCTTAATTCAAATTTTTGTTTAGTTGACAGGGAGATTATTCACCAGGAACATCCCTTTTACTACAAAGAGCACTGTCTTTTTCTGTCCTCTTTCATCGATAAGAAAGGGGACAGAAAAAAGAAAAAAACACTGTGTGGCTCTTTTTATTGATCTTTCAAAAGCATTTGATACAGCGAATCATGCATTGCTCTCAAAAAGACTTTGTCGTCTTAAATTTGATGATGGGGCTTATAGTTACCTCAGTGACAGGCAGCAGTGTGTTTTCATGGGTAATATTAAATCTTAATTTGTGCAAAGAGCAAAAGGCGTCCCGCACGGCTCAATTCTTGGGCCTGTTCCGTTTTCATTGTATACCAACGATATAACCTCAGCTGTTCTGGGTCTAATGTTCATCTTTATGCAGATGACACCATTTTGTACTGTACTGTGAATGATGCACCCTCAGCCCTAAATTCTCTCCAACACTGCTTTTCGGATATCCAAGCTGCACTCAATAATCAAACTGGTTCTGAATTCAGACAAATCTAGACTCACACAATCTCTACCAACAGTATTATAAATATTGAAAGGGTCACACAATATAAGTGGCTTGGTATTTGGTTGGATGAAAAGTTAACCTTTAAATATCAAGTTTGCAAGGTAGTGACCTCTTCTCATCGAATGAAAATTGGATTCTTTTGTAGAAATAGATTCTCCTTTCCGCTGCATTGTAGAAAGATGCTTGTTGAGACAACTTTTTCATCAGTCTTAGATTATGGTGATATTTTATAAATGCTGCCACTCTGAAGCCTCTGGACTCTATATCACTCTGTTTTAAGATTAATTACTGGGGATAGATAAGACACCCATCATTGTAATGTGTATGCTAAGGTTAGGTGGCCCTCCCTCTGTGTAAGATGTGAAAGATACTGGGTTTTATTTAT
Organism: Epinephelus moara; assembly: GCF_006386435.1. Taxonomy (NCBI): domain Eukaryota; kingdom Metazoa; phylum Chordata; class Actinopteri; order Perciformes; family Serranidae; genus Epinephelus; species Epinephelus moara. Next base: position 29,380,715 of record NC_065521.1, read on the forward strand.
TTATTTATAAGGCTCTTATCTGATCAGTTCAATGCTTTCTTTTAATGTGGGTGTTTACCAAACTCAGTCTAGTGGATTACACTCCAGGTGCTGGCTGTTTTTAATGAACTTGGAAAATCCAGTTTTTCATATTGTGCACCTGCAACGTGGAACAACATGCAGAACATGTTAAACCTTTCCTCATTTTTATCCTTAGGGCAATTCAAATCTTTAACTGAATATTTTACTTCTATGTGTTCCTGTTTTACCTGATTAATGTGTTCTATGTTTTAACATTTTAACAGTTTTTACTCATCACTGATGCTTTTATTGATTTATTTATTTATTTTTTTTACATTTTTAATTATGGTCTTATTGCTTTTTACTTCTTGTTGCCACTTTTATGCGAGTTTCTCTTTTGTGTGTGTCTCAGTGCTTTGACTTTATATTGTTTTACTCTGCTACATTGTAAATGAGGTCTCTACCTCAATGTATTTCTGAGTTAAAATAAAGGTTGAATGAATGAATAAATAAATGATGCTCAGTCAATAGTGTCTTGCCAGGACCATGTTAAATAGAAGTGATGAAACTATAGAGAATTATTGCCTGAATCTGCTGAATCTTGGATTTGTCACTAATGAGCCCCCCAGAACTGGCAATATTTTCTAAAAACCTTACTCAAATCGCCTGACCTACGGGTCAACCCATGGGACCCGTGGATTGTTGATCTAATGGTGCATAACTATTGCTTAGCTTCCGTGGTGGCACCCCTGTCTGCATCTCCAAATAGGGAGCATGCTGAGTGCCATTTACTGTACGTAATACACTGATGATGGATAAGTACCTCACACTAGGGCTGCACAGTTAATTGAATTCAAATCACGTTTTGGCTTCCCACGGTTAAATGAACATGATTGGCTGTGATAATGATGTTTAAAATGTGTGCTCTGCTCATAGAAAACTCTGCTGCACATCAAATCAAGCATTTTCCAAACTAACAGCAGCCTCCACTTTGGGTAAGCTGTCCATGACGTGTGCATCCTGCAGCAGCAACTTGTAAAAAACTTTACTGACAGGCTAAACAAGATAATCTGTTCATCGACCGTCATCATCCAGAAATATTTCAGATTTAGGAGAGAAAAGTCATATGCAAAGAGAACATGAGACTTGTGTCTGTGCCGCAAAGAGAACACCACAATCTGCAGTTTGATGATTGCATGAATGCCAACAAAAATAATGTCGCTAACGTTATAGTACCATTAATCTCCTTCCTTGTCCAGCGTCAACGCAGACATCCATAATACTGCTGCTGTACAACGCATCACAGTACAGTGACGGCTGTAAAGAAAATAATACAAGCATTTCCTACCTTTCACTCTTTGTTAGTCTCCTTACCTCCTTTCCTTGTCCCTTAGGAAAATACTGACTGTGAAGATGGCAGAGAAACATAATAAATGAAAGGAGAAAGAGGGCAGAGAACTTGATTGGCCACTCACATGTGCATGAAGGATGAGGGGATAGCCAGCGGGAACAGAGTTATGGTCATGCCCAGGTCACTGATGGCCAGGTTGACCACAAAAAACTCTGCTGGCTTCAGGGAGGACTTCTTTCTATAGGCCACAAACAGCAGGATCCCATTCCCCAACACCGACAGCACACCTAGGAGACAGAGTGGCAGGGTCTATTAGTGCTCTCTGAACACACTTTCCAACAAATAAAAGCTGTAAACAAGAGAAAAATAATTCACATCACTCACCAAAAATGGTGTAGAGAGTTCCCATGAGAAAGTCATGGTCTTTAGATATTCTGGACACGAGCAGAAATGTTTCGGAGGCATTTCCCATCTGGTCCAAATGTTGAAAAGAACAGACAAACAAACGGGGAAAGAGACAGAGAGAAAATTTAACATTATTTCTACCTTCAGGCAATTTAAAAAAAAAAACAACAAACAACCAAAACAACTTTCTTTATTAACACAATGACTCCTCAGACAGGACTAAACACTTGTAAATCAGGCTGTTACCAAAGCCATGTTGCAATAATAAACACAGTTTAGCCTCATTAGTGCTGTTTTGAATAACAATGGCTTCCTATTATGTGAGCTATTGCATCTTTTTTTAAAGTCTTTACTACCACTATGATGTACATCTCTTACTCCCACTTAAGACGTCAGAAAACACATAATAACCTGCATCAAAACACGGCACGCCCCTCGTCACTTGTTAGCTCCTGTAAGTGGTGACATAGCAAACCAATGTCTCCACCTCCTTCTCTTGTTTATAATGTGGTAGCTACACAATCTCATCAAGGAGCAGAAAAGAAAACAGGCTGCTTATATGTACAAATTCAATACCATCCTTTACTTTCAAATTTGTCTCACTTGGAAACAGCTGGTCATTTGCATACACAGCATGACCCGCTCCCGGTACAGTATTCACTGAGGCCGAGACAAGTTGCTGAGTCAATCTTTTTTTAAAGGACCTCATGGGTGAAGATAACATGCAAATGTATTCATAACCTTTCTATTTACTCAGTGGCTTCACCTCACTTACATATTAAAGGGCGCCAACAAAGGGTAGAGACCCGTTAAATCACCTGGGGTTACGAGGGGAGCTGCTTGTGGATAAATCCCTATTACCATAAACTCAGGAGATTATCTTCAAAGAGAACCACAGGTGAGGAAATTCATTAATGTTTTGCTACATGCACTTTCTATTTGAATTTTATGTGGCCTTGGTGCATGTAACGCAGCTTGTAAGCAGATACAAGCAAACGCAAGTACTTGCCTGTATTTGCATAATGTGTGTACGGTAAGCACTTGTGTAAGCATGTGTTTACAGGTTGGGGGAGGGGAAGGGGTTTCATAATGTACTGCATGCATCTGTTACAGGGGAGTCTAAAAGTGTCCCACAGAGTGTCATATGTTACAACATATTTTCCCTTTTTTGAATGTTCCCACAGATGTTCAGCGGGGTTGAGGTCTGGTGACTGTGGAGAGAACGGATGTGACATAATGATGCTTTATGAAGCCCCCAGGGGAGTTTAAGATGTCACACCAACAGATGAGCGCACAGAGTAGTTCCACAAATGGATAACGGATATATGTTATACAAAGAACAGACTGTGTACACAAGTACACGTAGTGATGAAAGTGTAGATATTATAAAGAATACAGACATCCTAAAATGCAAGAATGACATGAATACACCGTTGTACACTAAATGAAATTAAAGGCTCACAATGTGCAGAGATTTAATAACTACATAAAAGACTGTATACTGGTACATAAAAAATTGATACAGTCAATATGTGTGTTTATGTGTATGTAGTATGTCAAATACTTCTCCCTAATCCCGCATTTCCTGTATTTAATAAAAGTTCCTTTACACATAAAAGCTACTACAGTTGGTTACTTTTCTGAAAATAAATTTGTCATATATGCTGAAACGGTCATTTTCTTACACCGAGATCCCGCTATAGAGCCACTATGAAGTCCCGTCTTTACGCTGCCTTTGCATTTTTACACAGAACCAAACGCAAGCAGCATTGTGCTTCGTCCCAGTGTGTGATTTTAGACAGCATCCTGGGAGCGGAAGAGGTGTGACCGGCGTGATGTGTAGCACAACAGTGTCTGCATTTAGTGTGACATCTAACATACACATCAGCAGGGCTTTATAAACAATAACAATGTGCAATGATGATCATTTACCATCCTTATTAAATAGCAGCTGATTTCGTCCTCTGCTCAGAGGGTAAGGAGCTTCCAGACCTCATTGTTTTTCCAGTTTGCGGACATTTTCGACTTCTGTTCTTTGTCTTTGAGTTAGCTGCTCACCGCTATTACCTGCTATTTAAATCTCCTGGTAAAGGGTCGCACACATAAAACGTCAAACCTGTCCGATACATGGTCCTGTCCTGCCAGCTGTCCCTTTGAAACAGATGGTGATTCAGTGCTGTAACTACCTCCGCTGCCAGCTTAAAGTTTTAAAATTTACCGTAAAACTTAAGTTGATAGCCCGCGCTATTATCCTTTCACACAAAACTGCTGCTCAGCAAAGAAATACGAAATACGATCAAATTGTTTATTTAAACTAGTATGAATATTACTTGTATAAAAATAAGGCTTCAAATAACATATCAATTATGAATCATTCATTTGATCTAGCTCCGACAGAAAGAGCATCAGAGAGAGGGTTATGACACTCGAGGATTATGGCACCCAGCATACCAACACAAACCCGGCGTTTTCTGTGAGCGCGGCTGAGCCATTTTGTACCGCTACACGTTTCTAGTGGGACTATGTTTACAAGCACAAGAGTTCAGCGAGCCACTGAAGGACCGCCCTGCAGATTTACTATTGGTTCTGCAACGTAGGGAGTTTTTTTGAACTCTGAAATTGTATCCGCCCATCTAAACACAAAATCAGGGAGAAAGTCATCAGTCTTTAGTTAAGCAAAGCGTCTAAAGACTGACTTGTGAGTCTACATTGAGACAGGCGTTTATTTGTCAAAATGTGCAGCCACACCAGGCTAGTAAAGGGGACTGGGCGTTTATTGAAGTTTTACGGTAACTCTGTTGCACAATTCCACTATTGTACCTGTTATACAGAGTGGCGAGGCAGATTCATATTTTATCAGCGCTGCCCCCAGTTCATAAACAGTGATTAGTATTCAAATCATTTGCTTAAGTAAAAGTAGTACAAAATAGTACATTACAAGTTAAAGCCCTGAATTTAAAATTCTACTAACGTAAAAGTGAAGAAGAATTGTCAGCAAAATATAGACCATTATTCAGAATGGCCTCTGTCATGCATGCACTGATGTGTTAACATGTAAGCGGTACTACAATGTCGTAGTTGGTTGAGGCGGAGCTAAATACTTGATATACTTTTAAGTAATTTAATACCTCATCACATTATATAACTTGATCATTTGGTTTATGTGAAAAACCATAATCTGTAAAGTAACTAGAAACTATGTGAAATAAATGCTGTAAAAAGAACGATATTTGCCTCTGAAATGTAGTGCAGTAGAAGTATAATATGATTATGATTATGACTATGATTTTATCTGCTGACTGTTTTTATTGTTTTGCTCTGTTGCTCGATTTTACTGTTATTGTTGCTTTTATTGTTATTGTTGCCTTTGTACTGTGCACTTTGAGATTTGTATTCAAATGTAAAGTGCGTTATAAATAAAATCTATTATTATTATTATTATTATTATTATAACAAAGCATAAAATAAAAATAGTTACTTTGTGATTGGACCCAAATACAGTACTAGAGTAAATGTACTTAGTTACTTTCTACCAGTGGTGGGACCATAGCTGACATTAAGTAAACAACCATCAAAATGTGACATAAGAATCATTAAGGTACAGTGTTTTTTAAGGATGCTGCTAGGGATACACAATGTATATTAGGCAGATAAATTATCAGACGATAATGGGACATTTTTATAATTATGCATTATTCCTCTAATAAAAATTATAGCCAATAAATAGCGCCAATAACACAAAGCCAGACTGCTTTCATTGACTTACCGAGGGTAGCATTTACACATCTGGTCTGAGTTGAGTGTTAATGTGTGAGGTGAATTGATAGTGCATCGCTATTCTACTTGGTAGCTGTGGGCTAGTCTATTATGAAAATCTCCCTTTTTCACAGCCTAATGTTGGCAGGTATGGAAAAGTCAGAACTGTCAGATTGATTTGGTTAGGTCAATATTAAATAATAATATAATATTAAATCAGCCATATTTTCTCACTGCATCTTAGCTTTTTTTACCCTCAGGTGTACAAAAACCACAGGTAATAAACTTCTTTTTAAAATACAAAAATCAGGTATCGCATCGGTTATCGGCCATGAGAAGCAGGTAAGTATCGGTTAAAAAAAATATCCATATCGATGCATCCTTAGATCCTGCATTAGCTGGAAAAAAACAAGTGCTCCTGATGGCGTCTGTAACACAATAACCACTCTAAACATATACGACAATTAAGTTGAATTACATAAGCTCCCCATAAATGCCAAGCCAGGAGAAGTGTAATACATATTTCAAGAATGAACAATGCACAAACGACAGCTTTATACTTAGAGCCAGCCACTCTTCATTAGTGTAAAGGCCTCCTCACTTTACTTTTCTACTGCCATTGTGACTATGGAAACAGTCTGGTATACTCTTCTTAAGCAATGTCATTATAAAGCAAAACTACGCCACACTTCAAATACTCCTAATATCTTGTGTAGGCTGTAAATTCATCCAGCTTGTCGGCCTAAATCTCACATTTCCCCTGATAAACCAGGGGGATGCTCATGTAATCTGCTTCTTTTTCTCATCTCACACAAGTTTGTTGCCCTTTCAGTATCTAAGTAGCTCCAAGGAGATTTCTCATATATATATTTAAAATTAAAAGAAAATATTATTTCACTTTTTCCCCAATGTGTTCCTGAAAGTAAAATTAAGATTCCCAAAGATAAAAGATTGAAAGTGTAGCAGCTTTTGATAAATGATGCAGGAAATGAGTTCTTGCACTTTGAGACTTCACTCTGTATGCAGTTCGGAGAGGAGTATGGATCCAGGCTGGATTTCCCTCAGGGTTTTTCTAAACCTTAATGACTCTAAACATTTTTATTCAGACCACATAAAAGCTGGATTGTCGGCAAGTCTTTTCTAAACTTCTACAAATGCTAAAATCACTCACCTACAACAGAGGATGAACCCAAATAAAGCAGATCTGTGGCCACCTGCTGAGGACCAAACACAGCCAACTGTCCAGTGTCCTCTGTGAGCTCCTCAACTGTTCCCTGGCAGAACATTCAGTCCCTACAACATGGAAATCCTCTACTATCTGTCCAGTACCCGAAAAAAAGCAGTCCCACCTGTGATAATGACTACTGTCTCGTAGCTTTAACATCTCTGGTAATGAAAAGCTTTGAGAGGCTTGTTCTCGGCCTGTAACAAAAGGAGGTAGGCGCGCACACAGAGCCGGTTCAGTTTGCATATAAACAACACGGGGGTTGATGATCTGTTTGGACACTGCTGCATGGTGCTTATATCCACCTTGAGAACCCCAAGGCATATGTTAGAATAGGCTTTGTGGACTTCTCAAGTGCTGTCTACACAGTGCAACACCACCTAACCTCTCGAAATGGACATCAAATTGCATCTGATGCTCTGGGTCCTTTCATGTCTGACAGGTAGACACCAAGTGGTCAGAATCAACCAATTCAGGTCTACAAAAAACTACCTCCACTGGTGTCTCAGAGAGCTCTGTAATCTCTGTGCTCCTCACTTTGAATACTGATAACTGCAGAAGCACACACACTGAAATAATATACATCAAACACTCTGGACACATTCTCAGAGTGGTATAGAGGACCTCAAAGCCTCTAAGACCAAGAAGTCGGTCACTGATTTTCATAATGGAAAGCTCACCATCCCATACTGAAGGCATACAAATACCTCAGCACCACAGTGGCCCACTAGCTCATTTTGAAACAGTGAAATCATCTTCTCCAAACATCAGCAACACCTCTTCTTTCTTAGGAAACTCCATAAATCCAGGTGCAACCATAAGTCTTACTACCTTTCTAGAGGTGCTTCATTAAATCCATCATTATCTTCAATGTAGCAGCATGTTTTGGTGCTTGGAGCAACATCCACCTCCATCTTCTTGACAAAATCATCACAATGGACTGGACCAACAACCACTAAGTAGCATCTACAGCAGATGGACTAAAGAAATAGCTCGGATACCACAACCAATACAGCCACTTACTTTCAGGCCGCAGATACAAGTCACTTCCATTCAAAACAACAAACACACTTAACCCCACTGGTGGACATCTTAAACTGTTTTAATCTGCCCCTTTATGTCTTTTACACAAATTAAGTGACTAACACATAAAAAAAAAAGTTTTGAATGAAGGAAATATATCTTCATGCAGAGATTTCTATAAGTTTCCTGGCTCTACCTCAGCATCTTTATGTCTTTCCATACGTTTGTGATTACTGATGGGGATTGTATTCCATACTGGGACTCCATCTGACGTGACCATCATGTTATTACATCTGTTTTCCCTTCGTATCGCAGTTCTTAACTTGAAGGACAAGCTTAATCCAGCATATTTTACACTCTCTGATTCTCCAAATACATGATCTACTGAGCTTATGAAACCATTTTAAATCAAATGCAGTGACTTAACATGACACGGTGATAAATTGGGAAAACAAGACTTCTCTTTTGTATAAAACTTTTACCACATATGCCGTATTACTCTCCTGCAGCAGACTTTGACATGTAAAATCAGCGGAGTTCTCCTTTAAATTAAAAAACAAACAAAAAAAAAAACAACAACACACATTTGGGAGACACAGGGATTTCTTGAAGAATCTTAAAGAAGCATCTGTTAACTAGAATTACCGCCTCACAGTTGTATGCCTCCAGGTTTCTCTTACAAATCCATGTCTGTGAAAACATGGATGCTTCACACACATTTTCCTCCCTGATAACACAGAAGGTCTGTACAATCAGCACAGTTTCAAGGTGGACACCCAAGATAAGTGTCATCAATTCAGTATCTGACCAAATGTCTCCCCTTCTGTTTCTGAGATAAGAGGTTGAGTAATGACCAGAAAAGTGTTTTATGCAGAACATTATGATGTCACAGTGAAGCTGACCTTTGACCTTTTGGATATTAGGTGTCATCACTTCATTATTTTAGCCTATTAGACATTTGTGTGAAGTTTAGTTGTAATTAAGACATGAATTCTTAAGCTATGGCCAAAAACATGTTCTGTGAGGTCACACTGACCTTGACCATGACCTTTGACCATCGACCACAAAATTCTAATCAGTTCTTCTTCTTCAGTCAAGTGAATGTTTGTGTCAAATTTAAAGAAATTCCCTGGATGTGTTCTTGAGATATTGCGTTCATGAGAATGAGACAGATACACGGTCACACTGACCATGACCTTTGATCACCGAAATCCAACCAGGTTATTGTTGAGACACACATGAATTCTTAAGTTACGGCCAAAAACATGTTTTGTGAGGTCACACTGACCTTGACCTTTGACCATCGACCACAAAACTCTAATCAGTTCTTTTTCTTCAGTCCAAGTAAACATTTGCGCCAGAGTTAAAGAAATTCTCTCAAGGTGTTCTTGAGATATCGCAAATAAAGATTAAAATTATTACCATCAGTCATCATGCTATTAATTAATCCTATTGAGCTAACGGGGGAAAATGAACTACTGACCAAATTAAAAGGTGTGAACAAAACAATAATATAAACAATACAATAATAATAAAACACAATTAATCAATTTGAGATCTAACTAATTGAAATTTTCCAAAAGGTTATCCAAGACAGAGGCAACTTTGTTGCATGTGAAGGACGTCTCTCCGAGATGGTACCTCCATTTGGGCCAAACTCAAAAGAGAGTGCACCTCTCACCGAGGTTTGTGCGCAGAGGCCTTCAAACGATCAGGCCAATGGACGTGTCATATAAAGGGGTCCTCCTTCCCATTCCTGTAGCTGGTACTCGATAATCTCAGTGTTTATATGTCGCCTGTAGGTCAGGAACGAGGCCACTGAGCAGAGATTACCTTGTATCTTTTGCAAAACTTTAAAAAGTACTTCTGTTATTAACAGATAATTTGTGCTTTAGGCTATGTAGGGACCAACGGCCGCAACCTGGACAGAGAATCTAGCTGCATTGACTCTCTGAGGGCTACGGGCCCTCTAGCATAGTCCATGCTACAAAGTCCAGATCAGAGGAGGTGCGGTTGCCATCGGGAAGTTTTCAGTTACGCCTCAGCCCGTTTCAAAGTCATACCTGTCGAACAAAGAAGCCACCTTGCTTCACAAGACGGACAACCCAAATATGTAATGCCTCCGGCCATGGCTGTCGCCGGCGCAGGGGGCATAAAAACTGATAGATTTATACTGCACTTTAATACTGTGTCTGCCCGCCAGTCTGGTTATTTACATTATTGCCCACGTCCCCCTTTCCTGTGTGCTCTCCTCTCAGCAGTGTCAGGGGTACAAGGGGAAAGACTGGATTAACCGTCTGTCTGAGAGGATGAAGTTAAGAGAGAGAGAGGCAGAGGCAGGAGGAGCCCTTGGTCACCACCATCGGTCTGAGAGGGGAAAATACAGAGTGAGGGGAAGTCATAAAATGTCAGCCTGTAGCTGAATGGTGGAATTGGGGCTAATCATTGTAGAGGACGTCTGTGACAACTTAAGCTTTGCTGTCATACAAATGGAACTTAGAGTCTACACACACACAGCGACATATAATGACACACACATACAGTACAAACAGAAAGAGAGGGCAATATTTTCGAGGAGAACGAAGGAGAGTGAGACTGTTGTAAAAGAATGGGAGGCTGTAACGAATAAGCGAGGACGAGTGAAGGATGAGGGAAATCCTATAACTGAAGCTGTCAGAGAGACGGGATTGAAAGCAGAATGATGGAGATTACTCATGAGACGAATGGGACAAAGGGACAATGTCAAAATTCTGTGATACTGAAAACATCCACCCTGCACACACTTATCATTGAACACCCTTGTGAAATGCAGAGCGATTGAGCGAGGAGGATACCACCGAGTGTATTTTCTGCTGCACATATTTTGCAAACAGATGCATTGCCATCAACACATACACTGATCCCGTAAGTCTCCGGTACTACAGTAGATGTGTTTCCCCTAAAGATTCCAACTAGACACCACATTCACTGTCAGATGAATCCTCTTTGACGACAAAAGCAGCTGTCTCCGTATTTCTTCTCCTCCTCCTCCTCAGTGTTTGCGGAGCATTTTGTAAATGACAGAGAGCAGTGATGGAATAAAACTGGCACCCACATTTTAATTTACAGGACTCCAGCTGGCAGTTGTGGTGTTTGGCAGCAGTTATTGACTCACAAAAAGAACTGTTATCAGTCACTTATCATAAACCTCGATTCACAGAAAAACAAATCAGATCACTGAGGTTCTGTTTGCCATTAAGAACCAAACAAATGAAATCGCATTTATTCGAGCTGACTGTTCACCAATACAGTCCATAAAACAAAGAACCCAACTTATTTATGCACTAATTGATTATTTAACTTAGTAAATTGTACTTATGCATCACATGAAATTCAATATACCGTACATCATCATATTTCTGTGCTTACCAGTTGGCTGTCACGGACTGTAAAGCTCTGGTCAAAGATAAACACTGTTACCTGAATATTCATGACTCAAACCCAAAATGAATCTGTTTCTGAAAAAATAAATTACTGCCAATAAACCTGCTGAATGTGTTTTGGAGTAAATGCAGTGGCTGTCTTCATTACATTTCCCTGCAACCCTTTTTCCCAGTAGTTTTCTGAGTAATGTTTTGTCCAATCCAAGTACAGACCAGAGGGCATAGATGCTGCAGACCAGGGTTCATGTCCTCCATCTATGGTTGGGTTTAGAATACTGAAATATGGTTAAATAGTTTAGAAACAACAACAGCCACATGTCCTACGCTTTGAAGCAACAGTAAGTAACATTTATTAAAACTGGAGCGCTCAGAGAGCGCAGCCCGCTGCCAAGCAGCTCGGATTTCCCGCCATTTTATGATTTTATCCACGTCGATTCAACCGATCACCACCAAAATTTTATCATCTGTTCCTTGTCCCATTATCAACCTTTCCTGAGAATTTCATCAAAATCCATTCAGAATTTTTTGAGTTATTTTGCAGACAAATGCCAGTGAAAACATAACCTCCTTGGCGGAGGTAGCAATTAATGCAAAAAAAAAAAAAAAAAATCTGTGAAAAAAAATATGTTCCTATGACTCCTCGCAGTGCTCCTAATGGCCTGAATGAAAACAACTAATCAGAGCCAGAAGAAGTCTCTAATGGAGCTGTGAATTCAACCCAGTCCCACTCCCAACTCATCCGATACTGATGGTTGGGCAGTGGCCGTCAGTGTCATATAGCAACGCACCAGGGCACACTTTAGCGACAATATGACACGTGATGGGCGGTGGCATTTTTTTGATGCTCTGAGCAGCTCTATGGTAGAAAGCATGTGAAGGTCCACATGGGGCTGTCAGGAGGAGAGGAGTGGGTCAAAAATTATTTTGCATATCAAGTTTAAAGTTTGAACGGGCTCAGCGGGACATTCAGTTTGACAGTAGCATTCACGTAACATAGCAAACAAGCTAACTGTACTAATGACAGATCGAAAGTGGACAACCATGTTTTTGTACGACACTAGATATCAAACTGAGAGCTTGTGCCATATGGAGTTGCTTTAAGCTGCAAATTCACCACTTCTAAGCAGAAGAGAGGAGATAATGTTATCTCGGAGCCTTACAGTGCAAATTCTCTCCTCCTCTGTGCCGCTGCATCTTGTCTGCAGCTGACTGTAGCAAAGAGTACTGTGAAAGTCAAGAGTGCTCACTCAGCAGCAAAATCTGGGGACCGAAATGTCCTTAGAAGTACACTGCAAAGCACACTGACAAGCCAAAAAAAAAAGACTGCTTAACTTGAAGCAATCTCAGTTGACTGAGGGGTCTCCTTTGAAGGAGAAAGGGTGTCGCTAAAGGGTGCTTCAGTGTGTCGGTATGTGACGCAGACTGATGACCAAATGTCAGTGTTTGATTAGTTGGGAGTAGGGCTGTACGATTATGACCGGAATGTTTATCACAACTATTTTTACATTTAGATAAACAGAGCACTGCTTTCACTTGGACGTCATGCTATGTTCCTGCTAATGTACACATACTTGCACGAAAGAAAGCCTTAAAATACGGCTCTTCTTCACCTGAATTCAGTGCATCTTCTAGAAGCAAAATATAAATAAAATTGTGCCAAAACTTTTTACCCAAAATAAAATCTACAAAGCACTGCTCTCACTTTGACCTTGTGCTACATTCCTGCAAATTGAAAATGCTTTGCTTCAAAATAAAACCAAAAATAAGGTTCTTCTTCTCATTACATTATCTATGTATCTGCGGCTGTATTTTTTTTTTTTATCTATATCCCAGCCAATCATGTTAATTTAATAGTAGGGAGCCTAAATCGTGATTGTGATTAACATTTGATTAATTGTGCAGCCCTGGTTGGGAGTGACAATGTGTTGGTCAAATACTGCTCGTGCACCAGAGTCCCGCACTGGGTTGGGTACCCGCAAAAACAGCTGATTTGCGGGTGGTTTAAAAAAAAATTTTTTCCCGGGTTCAGATCTGGGTGGAAAAAATAACATGCGGGTCAGATCGCAGATTTTAGATAAACACATCAGTCATTAGTTCGGTAAACTACAGATAACTATCTTGGTCATTATTTACTCTCTGAGGATCGCCTCCGCTATTTCGCAATGGTCATTGGTTCAGCTGTTTACACACGTTTCACCATCTAATAACACAATTTGTGATTGGACGACAGAGTCAACATGGCTGCCACCGTCTAACAAGCGCCGCTTCCAAAACAGTAAATAATTATTTAGGTACTTGAGAAATAAGTGGATAAAACGTACAACTATCACTTTATAATGTTTCTGAAGTGTTTCCCTGATGGATTACTTCTCTCCTCGATGGATTCTAAAAACACGTGACGGCTCGTAACTGCTGAACTTCGCTCTGGACAGAAAGTAAGTCTATTATTACACATGTAAAGTTCCTTTACATAGATTAAAAGTTTAAAAGCATTAAACGTAACAAATGAGTGCTTTTACACTCGTATGGGAGAAGAACACAGAGGGTTGATGATGGAGCTGAAGTCAGGTTTTTATTGTGAGAGCTGCTTCATTCAGATCGTTGTTTACTTACTGGCACCTTAACTGTGGCGATATGCTGTTCAATATTCAGCCAATATGACCCAAAATGATTACTTTAAATCCGGGTTACGGGTCGGGCTGCGGGTCATGTTTCAACGGGTCAGACCGGGTTGCGGTACTAATTGGCCTGATGCGCGGGTTTGCGGTTCGGGTGCGGGTTTGTACGTCCCCGGGTTGGGTCGGGGTGGATCTTGAAAACTGGACCCGTGCAGGACTCTGTCGTGCACACGCTGCGCTGCCGACAACAATGAACAAAGCAAAGACATGTAAACAGAAGGAAATCAAGAATAAAAAACAAGCTAAAAAGAGGGTTAATAAATAAAACAAGAATTAATATTGGAGTGGCTTTTCTGAGGAGGAGGGAGCTACAGGGCTTAAAAGGATTCAAAACCAAAACCAAAACTGAAGCCATGTGCTGAAGATATTGAGCTTGACTGAGTGAAAGCATGTGTGAGGAGGGGGGCAGCAAAGCATGTGCACAAGCAGTGACTGAAACTGCATTAGAGACTACTCTCTGCTGTGATTGGTTGTTTTGGTTCAGGTATGGTGGACTTTTGCATATGCCATGAGAAGCATTACCCACTGTAGCTTTAAGTCAGAGTTGACTTTCTCAACATTCAACCAAGATGACTTCTCTTTCTCTTTCCTCAATTAAGTGCCAGGGTTACATCAGGATCACCCAAACCCACGCAGAAAGCTTTCTTTAAGTGCTCTGGCAAAACACATGGGGAGGTATCAACCAAATGTGCCAGTTTACCATCAAACAGGGTGCCACCGTCTAGAACTACTGTTCGTGACTCATTTAAGGAGCCAAACATCATGCCCTCCATAACCACAAAGCTATGCTGAGTTTAGGTCATGGCCTCTGCAGGTCTTCCACAATGTGAAATGTGGTCTGAATTGATCTGTGGTAGAACAAAATGAAAATTGTTTTTGGCTATGCAGTTAATTAAATCACACACACACACCACTATAATCAAACGTGTGAAATCCTACTCTCAGGTTTAAGACCCCTCACCAGAGAACTGGAGTTTCATTACACTGGCATGTATTTTGACAAAGGATATCATTTATATGAATTCCCTCATATCTCATTTCTCTGCTACATTAACCCAAGACACTGTACGTGTGATTCAAAGTTGTAATACGGATCATCCCATTCATTTCCGCAAGACATCACTCACCCAGCAAGCAGAGATCTCCCTCAATCACAACCCATAAGTGATCATTCGTTTTGCTTTGATAAGTAATTCATCTTCACAAGCACTTTCTCCAGTGTGCAATAGGCACACGTAAGTCAGCATGATATCATCAGATAAATGAATAACAAATAACAGAGTGACTGAGTGCAGTGGGCAGGAACAATTAATTATCATTCCCATAATAACTTGGAATTAAGTGGACAGGGGCAAACCTCTTTAATCTCTGTTTATCTACCCATCTGTGCAGCAGCGCTTGCACATCTTCACGCTGTCATGAATCTGTAGCGTATAATTTCTACTGCACATTTGAATATGTCATCAAACCAGTGTAGGTTAAATGATGATGTGGTCTATTATGAAACATTTTGCTAAGAAATAAACTAGAATTACTGCCTTGCGGTTGCAGTTTATATCAATGTCTGTCCAGACTCACGTAGCCGACAGTAGACAGTGCTTCAAAAGTGGGTGTTGCTGCTCATAAGCATCAAATTCTAAAACATGGAGGCTTCACACATAGCCACAACCTGGCACAGCACAGCTTGGGCACCCAAGATTAGTTTCTTCTATTCAGTATTTGGCCAAATGTCACCTCCTATATTCTTGAGTTCAGGTGTTGAATAATGGTCAAAAAGTATTTTGCAGTGTTTTATGATGTCACAGTGAAGTTGACCTTTGACATTTTGGATTATGGCCAAACACATGGCTCATGACTCTTGACCTTTGACCACCGAATTCTAATCAGTTCATCATTGAGTCCAAGTAGACATTTGTGCCATATTTGAGGAAATTCATCAAGTTGTTCCTGAGATAATACATTCACAAGAATGGGACGGAGGCGGGATCACAGTTAAGGATGCAAGACAATATTGGAATGTCATTGTATCAGCTGATATTGGCTTTAAAATGAAATTTTGGACTTGGCGAACATGGTGATAACATCGGTATGTTATCGGTATAGGTCGATATTGGCTTTAAAATGAAATACCGGAATCGCCCAACATGCTTTTTCTTGTTTTGCACAATGAAAGAATATTACAATAACTTAAAAGTATTGTATTTCATGTGTCAGTGAATATATCAATATTGGTATTGGTTATCGGCCAAATGAGTTGTTAGATATCGGCAAAACATGTCGGTCGGTGACACTGACCTTTGACCACCCAATCTAATCAGTTAAATCTCAAGTCCAAGAAGAGGTCTGTGCCAAATTTAAAGAAATTCCCTCAACTACAAGTTGAGGATAGTAAAAAAGTAAATATTTAGATAAAAAACAGTACGTAAATCCTGTTGCATAAATGGGAGTCTAAGAAATAACTTGTAAAAAATGTAATTCAGTTTTTGAGCCTGAAGTCAAGAGATATCAGCGCTGCAAGACCCAGACAGCAAAGTCCTGTTTATCCTCGCTAATGATGTGTGTTTTAGGAACAGCCAGTTGGGCCAAACCAGAGGCTTTATGGCTCATTAAGACCTAACAAACCCAAAAAGCAACATGACTCCTGACGCTTTGAAATCTTAAAATCAATTCCAAGCGTCATAGACATGGATAGGTGTAATCTAATCATGACTGTGGGATTCTGATAAAGCCAAGAAGCTGTATATTGTACTGGAGATGGTTTTCTGACTCCTGAGGGCAGGTTTTGTTATTCTAGCTGTGATGAAATAAAAGATCTGGATTTACGTTTCAAGGGTGACAAAAGATAGAGAAGACTGAATTTTGGCTGCACGCAACATGATTGCAAATTCTAAATCAACTGACTGAGTAGTGTGGACTGTAAATACAAGCACACACACATTCCAATGTCGCTATGTGAGAACACGTCACTCTATTTACTGGGCTCTTCAAGAGTCATTACAAGCCCAGTTAGATTCATGAATAATGAGTCAAAAATCGTGCTACAGTGACCTAAACTGTGCATGAAATAAGATCCAGCCCTCTGGAGGGGTGAACACACATTACCCTCCAAATCACTCCATCCACAGCTTATTTAAAGGTGCAGCTGAGCCTGATTTTCTCTCTGTGTTGTAAGCATGTATAGTAATACACAGTGACAGAGGCAGGCAGGAATTAGGCAAATTATTTTTTCCTACAGTGCTCCAAAGAGCAAAAAAATAGAACAGAAACAACCAGAAAGGGATGCAGTCGCAAGAGCGGATGATACAGTGTGAGCCAATTATAATAAATAAGCATGATTATGTAAACAGGACATGAGTGATTATCTTGTTTCCCCCAGATATTACAGATGAGAGATAGAGAGGACTCTCTCCATCTCTTTTTAATTTTTCTCCCCTGCAATCTTGTGTCTCTTAGGCCTCTAGGATCAAAATTCATCACTTATCCTTGACTGCAGAAATAAATGCTGATGCATGTTTCTGCTGCCCTGTAGCAAAGACGAAAGTCGCTGTTCGGGACTCCCTCACAGTAGGACACAAAAGCCATGTCTCCACCAAGCAGTACAGTACAGTTCAGTTAGGCACGCTTTTTTTCCGTTTCCATTGCAAAATATGAGCCCGGTCTCACTCCAAAGTCGTTGAAATACGGCGCTTGGGCAGTGATTAGCAGCATGAGAAACCAACGAAATGTCGGCATGATACGCAGCCGGTTGCCGTCATAGTTTAACGGTGCCCAGCGGCATCAGGGGGAAACACGGCAGGACAAGGACTAAACTTAAGGCGGCGAAAGTCCTACTGGTGCGGGCAGGAGAGGAAAGCGGTGTTCACGTCCTGTAAGATTCTCAAGCCAAACCCATTCTGTTTTCCTAAATCTAACCATGTGTGTTTGTTGCTGAAGGAAAACAAAACATCTACTTGTGGTATTGTACCGACGTAGTGCGTTTATTTTGAAAGAGACTGTATGTGAACGTTAAATTTCCTGTGAAAATGGAATTGCATTTTGAAAGAAGACAATGCATGTAACAGGCAGAACTTGACACGATGTCCCAGAACGTCAGCAACCAATGCACCCAAGGTACCTTGCATGTCGTATGTGGACGTGGAAAGTCAATGACCAAAACGTCAATATGTGACGAGGTCGGAGTGAGAATGTGTTGGAAAAGTTGTACCAATGGAACCATTCCGTACCGTCTCCATTTTTGCTGCCTTTTCTGTTGGGGTACCTAGCGCACAGATCTGGTACTAAAAGGTGGAGCTGTGAACACTGCAGTCTGTTGATTGGTCAATAGCTGATGGTCACTCTGCTCAGGGCTGAGCTGTGGCTGGTTTGAGGCTCATGTAACCACTGTTCATATCGTGGAGAGATCTATTACTGTAACTATAAAATGAAAGGCTATTTTGCTGCCTCTCACAGCAGCTGTAGTCTGAGAAAAAAATAACTTCATTCACTGGACCAACTCCCGGCAACTTTTGAGGTGGAACGTTAACTTGTAATGTTACTCAAGTTGAAGTAAATCAGTCAACACACCTTAAATTTCACTGCGACAACTTTGACCATTCCATTAGTTTCTTGATGACAGAAACTTTTAGTAAGGAGTGGATCTTCAAGCATGTATATATATTAATTTCGACTGGGTTATGTGAACTGCATATATTCTAATTCTCACTTGGAGGGGAAAAAAGCATTGTGGAGTGCCGTTCCTGTGGGCTTCTGCAAAACTAAATACCTCAGCTTGCCTGAAAAGGACTCCACGCACAAACCTGCTATTTTTAAATCTCTCTTCAAGAGAGACTCTCACTGCAGCCTGTTTTATTTCCTTTAGAAAATGTCGGAGTGCAACCCCGTTATGCTGACGATAAATGAGGTGCAGACTGATAAAGAAGGAAATACAGTGAGTGCTGGATGGAGCAGTGAGTGACAACAACCCTGCCTACATGAAAGAGTACTGTTTGTGTTGGAATCACTAGGGTCTAGGTACCATGTCTGAAGGGTTACTTTCAGGTCCACAGGTACGGTACTGAAAGTGTTTGGTGGAAACGGGGCTATAGGTAGTACCTTTCACACCTCAGATTTGAGAGATGACCTGAGCTCTTTGTAGACAGGTCATCTCAGGAAGAATATGAAAGACACAACGAGGGAGTCAGAAACTCAAAAAATAGAAGTATAAAGAATATCATAACTCACAGTGCGACTTTCTGGCTTGCCAGTTAGTGTCAACAGATGTATATATGTGTTTTCGGGCATGGCCTACAACAGTTCTGACAGTGCCACTTCATCAACAACACATGTCCATTTTTGATGATGAAGTGGAATATAAACTGCTCCAAATGGCCTCCATTATGGCTCGCTCCCTTCATTCCTCAACTCCAATCCTCCTGTCACTTCCTGCGAGTTGCTACTTGGCGAGCGAGGGAACGAAAGGAGCTAAAGTGAAAATGCTTTTAGATTCACCCCATCTCTCTTCTTCCCTTCCGCTGTCTCATGTCCTCATATTTCATCCTCATGTTCTCCCTTAGGGTATTCATTCATCTAGCCCCCCCCAGCCCCCCTCATTTTAATCTTACTTCTTCTAAAAAGTTTTCTCTGTATTCGTCTCCCTTGTATCATTTGTTTTGCAGTGAAAGCAGAGTACACAGTTTTGCCTGTTGCAGAGAGTTATTTTCATCTCATATCAGTGTATCTGCCATCTCCTGGAGGAGGCCAACTGTTAACCGTGACACAGAGATGGTAAAACCAAACAGAGACATCTGTTTGGGATACAGTAGTTATTAAGTATTTGTGCCTGTATGATAATCTGTTTAAGGCCACTCAAAATCATCAACGATCTGGAGCCATGTGTTGAAATGTGCTTTAATGAAGCATTGATAATCACATTTCCACCCACATGTACAACCTTGGCTGCATGAGCATTTGGTTTACATATACTGCGCAGTAGAGATGTCAGATGTTTTTTTTAAATAAACATTTCTTTTTCTTTTTTCAGAAGCAATGACAATTTTCTAATGTCACCAAATGACTTTGCTGTCCGGCCACTCAAAGCCTCTGTATCTATTTCATGATTTCGATTGAAATACCCTACCCCATAGGTCCAGTAAGGCTATGTTCAGACTGCAGGCAAACCAGATATGTTTCTCAAATCAGATTTTTAAGACAGACTGTCCACATTGTTATGTGCAAGTGACCTATTTGGATTCGTGTGTCCAGAGATCACCAACCTATCTGCATGGGTTGCTGTAGTAACAACGAAGGCATCAATGACTACATGGCAACGCTGGTGACTTTCCAACGTGGAAGCATGAAAAACAGGTCTTTGCCTTCTCCAGCTTTACTGTACCCCAAGTTGACAGCAGAGAATTTATTTTGCATCTGTCTATAGACTGTTGGTCTTCATGTTGTCCTCCATAGCGCTCTGCTAGTAGCAGCATGGATTCTGTTCAGCACTTCAATCACTGTGAATGTGACATCATCAGTGTGTGTCGTGCTGCAACTAACGCAAGAGAAACTTCGAAATCCGATTTGACTGGCCAGGGCAGGAACCTGGCCATTGGTTCTCTGCCAGAAATCAGAGGATTGCCCGCTCGGGATTGGGGGAGAGTTTCTGCTTCAAACGAGGGAGTTCAAGTATCTTGGGGTCTTGTTTCACAGCTGAGGGTTGAATGGAGCATGAGATGGATCAGCGGTTTACTGCGGCGTCCGCAGTGATGTTGACGCTGCACCGGACCGTTGTGGTGAAGAGGGAGCTGAGCCGGAAGGCAAAGCTTTCGATTTACTGGTCCATCTGCGTCCCAACCGTCACCTATGGTCATGAGCTCCGGGTAGTGACCGAAAGAATGAGATCACAGATACAAGCGGCTGAAATGAGTTTCTTGAGAAGAGTGGCTGGGCTCAGCCTTAGAGATAGGATAAGGAGCTCGGACATGCAGACGGAGCTTGGAGTAGAGGCGCTACTCTTCACGACAAAAGTGGTCAATTAAGGTGGTTCGGCATCTGATCAGTATGCCTCCCATTAGGTGTTACGGGCATGACCCACTGGTAAGAGGCCCCGGGGCAGACCCAGAACATGCTGGAGTGCTTACATATCTCATCTGGCCTGAGAACACCTTAGGGTGCCCCAGGAGGAGCTGGAAAGCGTCGTGGGGAGAGGGATGTCTGGGGGTGCTTTTCTTGGCTAGGATGGATGCATCTCTAAAATCAATCCGGATACAATCTGAATATGCCAAAAAACAGATTTGGGCTGCCAGTCTGAACAAGGCCAAAGTGTCCACCTCTCTTAAACGACATTTAAACACACATTCTCACTTGAGCATTGCCAGTCTATCTGGGTCTATCTATTTGGGTTTGCTGAATTGCACCAATGGCATTGTATTTCATATATCTTCAATATTATATCCAACATGTAGAATTACTTACTATGGTAAAGAAAAAAGAACAGTGGCAGTCATTTAATAACTTCTAAACAAAGCATCATTTCATAGGGTCTGTGATATGAATGAGGCATATCTTCTTAAGTGCATGTAAGACAGGATTTAATGTATGCATTGGCAACCTTTTTCAAGTGGAAACCCAAGAACATTCCTCTGAAATCACTTAAACGCTCAGATGGATCCAGGAAGATAACCTGACAATCACCTGTTCGCTTGGACATTTAATAATTGCTGACATGCCTTCCATAACTCATCTCAAGAGATGGGGGTGCGATGCTCTGCCTGTCAATCTCATGAATACTAGTATCGCGAAATCAAGCCTTGCCTCTGAGGTTGAACAGGTAGAAAATGACAGGACAAAATGGGCCTTAAATTATTCAAGATTAGGGTGTCACTGCATTTCCCTCGCAGTCGACATAAAAGGAGATGGAGATGATAGTGCTTATATAACATACTGTAAGCCATGTATGCGACTCCAAGAAATGCTGGATAATACTGTTTCTTGAGGTGCTTTTCATTTCAAGTCTCAAATTAATACGCTACAACATAATATTTATCATATTTTTAGAAAAATAAAAACTCTCTTTCTCTTCTATTCTGTATGAGTAGCATCCTATGGCATGTAAAGTGACACTTACTGCCCAAAGGTGCTTTTTGTGCATTGCATGCCACCCAATGTACATTTTGCAGCACGCATATCAGTTGTGCATGACAGTGTATCTGACTGTATGTGACTTCAAATCCCTTCCAGCCAAATAGAAGGTTGTGTTTTCTCTGCCTCTTACACTGTATATCTTCCCTTCCTGTATCCCTCCTCCAAACACTCCTCTCCATCTTCCAGTCATCCGTACGTTCAGCTAACATCTCTGCCATTAATCCAAACATTTACCCAAGTTCATGCAAATTACATGTGTTGCAGTAGTCTCTTGCACTCGCCACATGCCCTGTCCTTTCATCATTTATGCATCCATCTGTTCACCTCTTCGCCTTTGACAAACGCCGCTGAAACAACGCAATGCTCAAACATTGACACACACTCTTTGTTTGGCTTTAGTATTAAGAACGACTAAAATCATTCATCCCTCGCTCTCCCATCTGTTCACCTCAAGTCGAGCCGCTACCCGCTGCAAACACAAGACCTCAGACATTCCAGTATCTCAGAGGGAGATTTGTCTTTGTGACAAACAGACCGATGACATATGGATATGTGCGTTCGGAAAACAAACAGGTTGGACTTGGGCTTCATTACTCAAAGGAATCAGCAAACGTTCTGGACTGTGTCAAGTGTTCAGGGTTAAAGCTACATCATCCCGGACTTACAAGCTCTGTCATCTATGGTAACGTGCTTGAGGCTAAAGAACAACAAATATTCCTCCTCCTGCTCCATATATGGTTTCATACATTCCCTTATGTCTCTGCCTTCACATTTGCTCTTTTTATCCTCTCTCTTAACGGGAGCTTTGAGAAGTGCCATATATGTATCAATATGGATAGTTTCCCATGTTAACATTTAAAGTTTCTCCCCAGGAACTGATTCAATCCCTGAAAACTCCTCATTTTCAATTTGGTGCTTCACAATGAAAGTTTATCCATAACAAAATAATGGGGGAGAATCTTATCTTGAGAATCTTATTGTTAAGAATCTATAGGAAATTAAATGTGTTATTACTGAAAGAGTTTTGTTATCGGCTTTTCTTCAATTAAGACAAGTCTAATAATACGACAGGGAGGAAAAGTGAAAGCAGAAATAGCCCTAGTGAGATGTTAGATGAAGAGCTGCAGACAACAGGCCCTAACTGCACATCTGCTTACAGCTCACCTCCAACAGGTAAACTTCTTTTACCTGCCCTGCTGTGGAAAAACACATGCGGCAAAAATAACGGATTTGATTCATAAATCGGCCCGCTGCTTTTAAACCTCATCACTCAAGACAAGCCATCACCAGTTTAAGACACACCTGGGCTGACTGCCCAAACCAAGCCAAGCCAAGCCAGCCCATGACTGTCAAAAAGGGGCAATAGTGTCGGGCCAATGCCAAAGCGTTGGTATTTCACAAGTTAGGAGTGAGAGTGTGTTGACACCTGGCTTCACCTTATTTTGCTGTAAGGTTCTGAAAAGCCCTACCCCGCAAGTTGACAGGATTTGTTCCTCATAGGAATGTGGTGTACTGAACCTTGTAGGTCTTAAGCCTGTTTCTTGAGGCTGTCATTGGTACGCCGCAGTTCCGAGGCAGATATGCTCAGCCATGCTGTTGACTGCTTATTTCGCTCATAATATGTCTCATGGCACATAAAAAACACCATATGGACACGTTCAGAACGTTAAAAACTTGATTTTCACCGGAGGGGGACTTTAAATATGGTAATCTGAATATGGTGACAGCATGGAATACGGAGGAGGGAAAACATTTCATTGTGATGGGCAATCTTCACAAGCAAGTGTTTGATAAAAAGCAAACCTCAAACCTGAATCCCATTACATGCAGTAAGAAGAGCGTACAAAGAAAACAGATGAGAGACAAATAAAACTGTCACAGATTAAGAGAAGTCTCGGTCAACAAGAGGAATTTGCTGGTGTGTCAAATCTTGTCCATGTTATCCCAAACATCAAAGCAAAAATGATTCTGAAAAAACATCTAACACATGACTGGTGAGAACATCATTTATACATTGAACTGTGGGTCGTGCACTGTGCCACACATCATTTAAGCAGGCCTGGAGTAATTGCCGTCTCTTCAAAGCAAACTTTCAGTATTTTCTTGTATCTGTTTCTATCCCAGTCCCCTAATTAAAGTGCAGAAGTTGTCATGTTTGTTGCTAATCCTCAAATCTTGCCTTGAATCTTCACTGTTCAGCTTTTTTGCATGTTGCAAAGCTGTAGTCGCAAATCATAATCAGTGTCTTTGCTTTATCTGATCATGTAATGAAGATAAGCATTAAAATCAACATCATGTTTTCCCTTTAAAAAACAAAGCGGAAAAACACACAGTTTAATACGCTGCTGACTGAGTACTATGATGTTCCTCCTGTGGGGACTCCTGTAACTCTGTCTTCTAGAAATGACTCTTTCTCTTTTGTAACTGATTTGTTTTGTCAAATATGTTTTGAGGGAAATGTAAATCCTGTCTGGATTAAGTTTAGTGACAAGATTTTCTCTGTGACAGAAGTTCCACAGGGAGTCCGTCGGTGGTACAAAGCGCACAATGTCGATACGTGACACTGGGGTACTGGCGTCCATTAAGTCCACTGTGTGGTTAGTTTTAGGCAAGAAAACACAAAAATAATGATTTAGGGTAAATGTTGGAAAAGAAAATACATCTTGTGTTGTGTTACTTTTTACTTTCTTGATATTTAAAGGGAAACTTTTATGCTTTTTCTTACTTTCTGTCATATATTGATTTCTTTAGATATGTTTTATTAAAGGGAAATTCAACATTTTTCACTCTGCTGTCATATACACACAAGCCAAAATACACACACAAGCACAAACAGGACCTACACATGCAATAAATGGAGAGATGTTAGAGCGAGGGGGCTGCCTATGGACAGGCGCCCTGAGCAGTTGGAGGTTCAGTTGCTCAAGGGAACATCAGCAGTACCCAGGAGGCAAACTGGCACCTCACTAGCTACCAGTTATACTCTGCCAGAAGGACTACCATTTATCAGAATGTACTTGAAAGCTTTTTGCACCACAAAAAATTCTCCCTCGTCAGATATCAGGTTTCATGTAGAGAGACTGCACTTGAGGTGAAAAGGAGAATTCAGTGAACTAATTCTGATATAAAGGCGCCTCCACTGTCTCATTTCGATTGGCTGTTAAAAGCATTTTGTTTCGGATGTAGCCTCTGGCCTCAGACCAACTCTACCCTTCCTCCAGGAGGAACATGGTTGCAAAATGGGTGGTGGACGTTACAGCTGCATCACTGATGCTGTCCCTGTGCCAGCTGCTGGACTGCAGTGGCACAAAGCCAAACCTGAGTGCTTGGGTTTCAATGATTTATAAACGCTAATCCTGCACTTGTCAGAAACGAATTACATAAGCAAATCACTGCAACATGCAAACACATATGTACATCCACAAAGCCAGCACGAGCAGCTGTTGGAGCAGTGATAATCACCAAATGGTGGGCGTGGAGAATTACAACACACCATGTCTGCAGCTGATGTGAAAGTTTGACTGAGTTTGGTATTGGTGATCTTCTAAGTAGCTCCACATAGAGAGGAAAACGAGATAAAGACACAATGGAAAAAAAAAAAAAAAGACAAGGAGGTTATGACAGCTTGTCTGTGCTCTTGTTCCTGGCATGTGGCTGACGGTAGCCCAGCCAGGCCTCTTATTCTGTTAGCTGGCATGCTGAGACCTCGGAGAAAACAAAGCTTTCTGGAGCTGGGTTCCACAGACACTATATAAACAACACTGACGTCGCAGCCTGCCAGGGAAAGATTAGCTTGGCAAGTTCAACAGTTAGACGAGACAGAGCCAAGTCAAGAGACAGGTGCAGGACCTGGTGGGGCAGAGAGACAGAGGGACAAACACACTGCCTGACAGCAGATGTGTGCTTGCAGCATTGTAAAAGAGTCACCAGTCCTCAGCTCTTTAGGCTGTGGATAATTGATGTACCCATCATCTTCTATTCGGAACATGGGATTCATGAAAAGGCAGAGTTGTTACTAATTGAAAGCATGTCTCATTACTAATCAGATATGTGAACATGACTCTGCTCCGCTTGTCATGACCCGGCTCGCTCTGGGTTTTGAGAGGGCTTTTTACTATGCGGTCTACTTGGTCCACATTTTCTTGTTATGGCAGCGTGTTGCTGCTGATGTTATCACGTCATAACTTGAAAAGTTTATAGTTGTCGTTGTTATTTATTGACTCTGAGGCTATTACACAGTTAAATCAATTTATTTTGTAAAGAAAAAAAAAAAATCCCCCCTCATAATTTTTAACAGCCCTCTCAGTTAGGGTGACCATATTTTGATTTTGATTTTAAATGATACTCGCAGTTTACTCAAAGATGCCTTATAATTTTAATATATTTAAAATTTATATGTATGGATAGAAAATTCAGGTTTATTACAAAATAATATCTCTTAAAGACAGAAATTCTGATAGGCCCCAATAGGGGACACATATACACACTAGAGTGTGGTGATCCGAGCCCGATGGTACCCGACGGGTCGGGCGGGTTTGGTCAAAAATGTAGCTATAAATTGTATTCGGGCTGGGGTCGGATTCGGTCAGCTTTCAGTGAAAATGTAGTGTAAAAATAAATAAAATCCTATTGTCTGTCCTGTTTATTGCTTGGGCACTGTTATTTACGTGACAACACCTGAACATAACACACAGACACACATTGGCTGTTTGTTTCTACCTCTCCCCTCGCTGGAAGCCTCGGA
>NC_065521.1:29407663-29412631 GCF_006386435.1 Epinephelus moara
CCCACATACAATCAGACAGGCTTCAAGACATCATTTAGACAGGCCGTCTACAGCAGCAGAGCAAAATGCTTTTACAACACACAGATAACTCACATAACTCATAACTCACAACTCGTGGAGGAGCGAAGTGGCGAACAATTTGATTCAATAACACTCGTATTCACTGATGAGCATATTATTGACCTACCGTATTTTTCCAAATAGTAGCCTGGGCGTTTCACAAAATCGATTTTGACCCCAGGCGTTTAAAAGAACCAGGGGCTATTTGCTCAAGGCTTTTATTTATTTTTTTGCACCGACCTGCNGAACCAGGGGCTATTTGCTCAAGGCTTTTATTTTTTTTTTTTTTGCACCGACCTGCACCAGGCCGTTATTTGGTTACAGTTCCTGTCCAGTATGTTTTTTAGTGCAAAAATACTGTATAATGTAGGAGTGAGTTTGTGTACAAAAATCTCTAAACGTTTAGAGTGGGTCATTTTTTCATGTACACGGGTTTCACCGCTGGGTGGTGCTATTGCATTATACCAGTAAAGCCCCAGTTATCCCAATACCAACCCAACGGGCCATTTAACCAGCGGTTACAGGCCGCCACACCGAAATATCGCCATTACGACGGTCCGCCATCCCGAATTCTGGTCCCCGAGTCCTGACAGTAAGCTATGGCGAGCCTGTAGAAGCTGTATTCCCCATGCGTGTCAGCGACTTTCACCGGGGACGCATGTGAGTAATTCAGGCTGACATTACCTGTTTTTCAGCGAACTCTTCTGGTAATTTTATTAAAAAGCATGGCATATAGGTCCACAGTAACTTATTATTATTATTATTATTGGGTCTTATAAGAGTGAGCTACAATGAGTACCGGGCCATCAAATCACAGCATCCGCGGTGAGAGGACACGGAATTGTGTGCGCTTTTATGCACGCGGGTCAAGGCGATCACGGATATTTGATATGGGAAAGATGTAGCCAGATGTATTACCTGTTTTAGATACGTGGCTTTCTGTCCGTTCGTCCGTCTGTCCGTCCATAGCACGAGTCATGTGCATCACTTCACCACCGACCCATGTGTAAAAGCGCAAACAGTCCCTCAAGGAGGGACAGCCATGAGGCAATGAATGAGGAAATAATCGCCCGGGCGTTTAATTGGACCGGTGTTTAATACGCAAAATGGGGTCAAACCCCCGGCAACTATTTGGAAATATACGGTATTTAAGTGCAATACAATGAAAACAACCAGCCAGTGCGCCTCGGACTATCTAACATATCACATCTGATCACTTGCAACAAATATGAAGGACACTCACAAGTAAGATGACTACAGAACCTCTCTCTTTTTTTTTCTCCCGATTCCAAGGTATGGCAGCTGCCATACCTCGCCATACCTAAATGACGCCTATGGTGAACTTCCCCTGATACATACTCTGGTTGTGAACTTTAACCATGGAGCCCTCTGTGTCCCTGCAGCCAATTGGTGAGCAATGACCCTGCCTATGAACTCATTCATCTTTCAGTACAGCTCCATGCATTTTGAAATCCCTCTTAGTGTACTTAATTAGTACAATATCATCCACAGTGCTTAATAACAGCAGAATTTCACCATGTCTCAACACGAGCATGAAGAACTTAATCAAATCATGTAAATGAGCCGTATTCCTACATTTATCCATTCTCTGCACACCGTTTCTTCATTCAAGCATGTGTTTCACAGTATAACAATATGTTATTATGTTAAAATGTGACATGTTTCCCACCATAACAAAGTTCTTTTTTTTCTTTGCACAAAACAAAACTCAACTAAACTACAGCAACAAAAGAAGAACAAGTTGTGCAGGTGAGATTTAAGAAATGGCTTCCTCCCACAGTCCAAAGACATGCAGGTTAACTGGTGACTCTAAATTGGCCGTAGGTGTGAATGTGAGCATGAATGGTTGTCTGTCTCTATGTGTCAGCCCTGTGATAGTCTGGCGACATGTCCAGGGTGTACCCTGCCTCTCGCTCAATGTCAGCTGGGATAGGCTCCAGCCCCCCCACGACCCCTAACAGGATAGGTGGATACGGACAATGAGTAAAGATGTGCAGGTGAGATTTAAGAAACCCCCCTAGGGACGTAAAAGAAATCTCACCTCAGTAAAGTCATGCAAGAGGTGATTGAGTAAAAATGTCCTCACCTTGGCACTACTGTCCAACTGTTTACAAATATATACATATCTATATATATATTCATAGTAAAGATGCATGATAATATCGGCACATCATCGGTATCGGCCAATATCCGCTTTAAAATTAGCTATTAGAATCGGCCAATATGCTTTTTCTTATTCTACACAATGAATGAATGTTACATACATTGAAAAGTATTGCATTTCATGTCTCGTCATCTGCTGGTGGGCCATCACGATAAGAGTATGTGTGCGTTATAAGATGTTAATTCCACTACAGAAGAGACCTGATGATCACTAAAATTAGGTGGGGCAAAAAGGGGATATATTGACATCGGTATTGGGTATTAGCCAAATAAGTTGTTATATATCGGGGTGTAACAATCCATTGATCTGGATCGATATATAGATTCAGTGATCAACGATCCAGTGTCACTGATGCAAAATGGAAACGTCGATCCATATCATCATCTTTAGGTTATGCTTTTATTTTGAAAGTCTGTGTCACTGTCAAACAGTGGCAGGCAGATGGCAAGCAGCCAAGAGAAAGACGATGAGGATAATATTATTTACTCGGGAAGTAATCAGCGGTGTGGAAATAATTTTAAGAAAAATAATGATGTTACATGTAATTAAGTAATCGAAGAGTAGAGGAAAAAAAGTCCACTAGCCGCTAGTCTAATTTATGCAATGTAAACATGCTAAAGCTAATAATGCGTCTCTGAATCTCAACAGTTATTACTGAGCTGAACTTGATTATTTTGTTAGTCCATGTTTTATGGCTGTTGGGAGAAGTTTTCCTTCAGGGATTTAACCCAGATAGTCCTTAAGTTTTATGAAAAAGATGATGGTTTGGATGAAAAGATTTCCTCCAGAAAGGGTTTTACCGTGTGCTGTTTTACATGTGTTAGTGGAGTCAGTTTAAAGTAAACTTTACTTTACTTATGATTTATGAGTTGTTTTTATCTTTTTTGGCCAAAAGCAAAAAAGAAAAAGTTGTCAGCTTCTTCTGTGACAGACTGTGTTTCATGGGCAGATAATATTGTGTCATATCGATCCACCCTGAATTACATCGAATCGTAATCGTATAGTGACAGACTTTGTAATATCAGCATTTATCGTATTGTGATGAAACTGGTGATTTACACCCCTAGTTATATATCAACATATCGGATATCGGCAAGAAATCCAATATGGTGCAGCCCTAGTTCATAGTTTGACAGTGTTTATAGTAGTCAAGTGTTTATGTTTACTTTGTTGTCCTTGCTTGTGGCTGTATGTCTATCCCGTTAATGTATGTACATTTTGAACAAAAAAGGATTGGAGTCACATTCCTTGTATGTGCACACATATTTGGTCAAAGAACCTAATTCTAATTCTTCTGATAACGTGAAACATTTTAGGTTACAATATGTTGAAAAGTTTCTTGTTATAAAGTGATAAGTAGCATGAAAATCTCTCATGACAATCATCTTGTAATAACAAAAATGTTACACATCATACTGTAATACTCATCTGTTACTCTTCTTCTGGCCTGGCAGCAGTACACTTCCATATTTTGCTGCTGTATGTGGATTTATTTTTTAACTTTGAGTCCTTGAATGATGTTTGCTCTTGTTTGCTCATATGCTGCCATGATACAGCAGTCACAGCACGCCATACTAAACCTCAATCATCTCATATTATGTAAGTGTGATTAAATGTCGCATACACAACATTTTTGACTGCACAACGACGGCTTACAGTGCATCTGCACTCTCCCTCTCTCTTTAACCTTCAGGTTTCCTTGAGCCCTCCATATGCTGCTGGTAAATTAGCTATGGTAAACTGCCCTAACATTATTAGATTTAATGCTGTGCACATTAACATGGATGGAACACTTTCGTTACAGATATTGAAAGCATATTAAATGTCTCAAATGTAAGTCATAAATCTTCTGAAGATGTTTATCCCAATCCTCGCGGGACCAGTGGAGAGCGGCGTCCTCGTCAGAGTAAAATTAATAGCTTGTTTCAAATCATCGCAATCACTCACTAAGAGAAAGACAATAAAGAATCGCCGAGTTGCCACAGCTGAGACCTTTTCATTGAGGACTCTGGGGCATACTGGTTCACACAAAGCAATTGTGACGCTGGTAGGTAGTCTTTTGATCTTCATCAAATATTAATACAGGGAGCAGGAGGAGGATATTGATCAGTTTAAAACAGAATGAGATTAAAAATGACAATCCAATGTTGTGTCCAACCTCCAAATGCACGCATGTACACACATATGTACCTGGCTAGTATATGAGCTGTTCTTTAGCAATTGTTCATGACTGCTGTATCTTAAAACATTGCAAATGATGCATAAAAATGTGTTGACATACACATTTCTTCTTCTTCATGTTTCTGTTTTCCTTTCAGCGCTCCTCAACACTTTGAGTTAGACACCAAAAAACATACGGACTGAGAGGCAAGTCAGTGATCAGTTAATCTGCTGATTATCTTACTATATAATGACGAAAACTCTGTCTGTGTGTCTGTGGGTGTGTCTGTTCCACGTTCTTCTCCTCACTGACTTGGTCAGTCCATGTGAAATTTGGCACAGTGGTAGAGGGTCATGGGAGGATGCGAATGAAGCAATATTACATCAATTGGCCAAAGGGGGGCGCTATAGCAACCGATTGAAATTGCAAACTTTGAATGGGCATATCTCATGCCCCGTATGTCGTAGAGACATGAAACTTTGCACAGAGATGCCTCTTCTCATGAGGAACAAATTTGCCTCAAGAACCCATAACTTCCAGTTGTATAGATTTTCCGCCATTT
>NC_065521.1:29412730-29429190 GCF_006386435.1 Epinephelus moara
GTTTGAGCGATGTGCATGAAACTCAGTGAACATAAACATACTAAACTTGGTAGATATGTAGAACAGGACGCCTCAAGGTGACTGGAGAAATTTAACTCTAATTGGCAACTGGGTGGCGCTATAACAGAAAAATGCTTAAAAATGGCTAAAATGCGACAGATCGCTGTGGCTCCCCCTGTGGCCGAATGTTGTTGGGGTTTTTTTTCTAATTTTTGGTATGACTAAGTCATGGTATGGTATGCTGTACATAATCACGGAAACTGTCAGTGTCAGTCATTCTGTCTGTCCCACGTTTTTCTACTCACTGACGTGGTCAGTCTACTGTACTTTCAATAAAGCAATCGTACTATCAAATTCACAAAAACTCTGTCTGAATACATTGCTTTTCTTAATGGGTTCAGTTGACTATTTAATCTGCAATTTCCTATGACCTGTATCCCAAACACACACCATGTGAAACTGTACGTGGGCAACTGTGCACTCAGTGGGTATGGACTAGTTTTCTTAATCCACCAGTTAATTGTTTGGTCTATAAATTAAAAGAAAAATAGTGAAACTATCAGGCCTGGAATTTCGTCATTTAAGGGGCAAGGCCACTTGGCCTTTCTTGTTATCAATTTTTTGAGGGCACAAAGGCCAAAAGCCAGGGCAGCAAGGCCATAAAATAAAACAATGATTTTAAGTCCACGTTCATAATGAATTAAGGACTAACGATGTATAACTATCTGTGAAATGAATAAATAAAACAAGCTCAAGTAATAATAATGAGTATAATAAGTAATAATGTGATTTACTTAATAGCACTAATAAACCCAATGTGTTTTAAATATAGAACAACCAGATTCATGTATCTATAAGCAAACAATCTTAAATATTAGGCCTAAATATTTTTTGAGTGTACATGATAAACTGATTCACTGAACAAGACTGGCTTACAATTAGCCTATTTTTGATGTGTTGTTAGATCGCTAACAAACAAACAAACTACAGCAGGGCTATTCAATTAGGCTACTGTTTCAACTGGACCACATTTCAAAAACAGATCATGTCGATGGGCCACATTTTTAGCAGCGAGCAACCGATCCATTTTTTACACTTGCATACATATATATATTTATATATACAGGCATGGCCCTCCTCAACATGATGCAGAAACAGAATAAAAAAGAGCTATCAATGCACAGAAGCATAATAAGTGACATTAACAGTATCTAATAACACACACTATCTCTCTACCAGCATCTCCCTCTCTCCTCTCCTCCACACACACACATGCACACACCTCACCTCCTGATGCTTTCCTTATAGGTCAGTTACACAGGATATAGTTTTATACAGTCCATGGCAGCAACAGTCATGTTTACAACAACAAAGTCACTATTTAAAACCCAATAATATCTCACTGGAATATAAATATTCTTCCTGACATCACAATACTGAGTGAAGAAAGTCACGTTATCTCAGCATGAAGACAAACATCAGTATCAGTCATTCATCCTGCTCTCTGTCCCTCCTCTACTGAGGACACTCACTGTCTGCAGGTCGCTGCCTCAGGTACATGTTCAGATAAAGTGTTAGCCTACATACAGACAGCTTTCGTTTAGCCTAGTTTGTCTTTAACACTTTGCTGTTAGCACCGCAAGCGTGATGTGCTTGTGTCAACCGCGATCGTAAATCATAATAGCAGTGAATGAGAGACTGTGGACAGAGCAGATTGAAATATTCTTCATGCTGATCACATGTATTGATAAAGTATTGGCTTGGCTTGCAGAGGTTTTATCGCACTTACTCACAGTAACAAGTGTAGCTGTCGTTAACTAGAGTAATCTTGAAGTTATATTCCCTTCATCTGAACCGCGGCGCCACCACTGCACAATGATGAAACCGCTGTAACAATTTTTGAGCACATGTACACACACACTCAGAGAGAAACACAAACACACTTTTCAACTAAGGCACTGAAACTGAAGCTGACTTGATGAAAAACAGCAGAGATATTTCAAGGTGGAACAGGAGCCTTAAATGTCATGTCTTTTCAAACGTGTCTCTTTCGTTGGAGAGTTATTCCTCTTGACAGTCTCTCTAAAGACGTGGCTGACCTTCACAGACATAATAAAACAAGGATCACTCACTCCGCTGACATTGTTACACAGGAGTGTTTCATCCCTTCATGTTAAACTTACATATAGTAATCCTTCTCTCTCACCTTCTTCACAGGGAATATTTGTCACCTTGTATGTGTTTAATCAGTGTTAATGGCAAATGTAGTCAGTTGAAGCAATAAATTCCTCAAATCTCTGACTCATCAGAAGCCTACTTGCAGTGCATCCAGGCTGGCTGGGCTTGACTCTGTTCTGGTGTTTGACTCAGCCCAGCACGGCAGGGATTTGCGTCACCATTACAACAGGGCTACCTGCTTGAAGGTGTGTCTTTAACTGATGACGGCTTGTTTTGAGTCGATGATGTTTGAAAGCAGCGGGCTGATCCATGGCTGCAGATCCCGTTATTTTGCTGCAAGTGTTTTTCCATCACAAAGCACAGCTGGTGAAAGAAGTTGACCTGTTGGAGGTGAGCTGTCTGCAGATGTGTAATAAGAGCCTGTTGTCTTCAGCTCTCAACCAAACAGCTCACTGTGGCTGTTTCTGCTTTTACTTTTTCTCCCTGCAGTATTAGTAGACTTGTTTTAATTGAAGAATAGTTGCTGACAAAGTTCTGCTAATTCAGTAATAAACACATTTAATTTCCTGTATATTCCTCACAATAAAAGTCCCCTTTAATTTTGTTATGTAAAAGCTTTTATTGTGAAGCAGCAAAATAAGGAAATGTTATATTTTCATCCACAGTAATTGAACACGACTCCTATACAGCTGAAAGCATACTTGAAACAGAAATTAAGCAGATACTTCAAGTATAGACAGGAACACAGGAGAGAAACTGAACTCCGAAGCACAAAAAAAAATCAGTTAGGAGCTACAGAATTACTAAGAGCTGAACACACAGAGACTTTTAAAAGCGTCTTTATCTTTGGTCCCCTGCAGAGACGGGAGTTGAATCTCACAACACAAAATTGTTTGATGGAGAAACGGGGGGTAATAAGGGGTTTGGCTGCGGTTGACGAGACGTTTCCACTACTTGCTTAAAAAGCGGTCAGGCGAACTTTAGGCCTGGTGGTGGTGAGGCATGTTTAAACTGACAATGGACAACCAAATCAGCAGTGGAAAAACCCTAGTAGGCACTGCCAACAGGAGACTCTGCTTTCTCAGTCAATACAGCACACACTGAGGAATGCATCGCTTCATTGGACTACATTTACCATCAACACTGATGGACAACCACATAAAAGGTGTCAAAATTTCTATTTAAGTGCTGTATGGCGGTACATGTCAACAGGTATTTGTCTGGTATTGGAATTAATTCTAAAAGAGTCATGACCTGAACTACTGAAAATAGTGGTGGTAGATATTTGGCTTATCAAATATAAATAAAATCTATAAAAAGCATAGGAACACTGTTCACAGCGCACTAGTGCTACAATTAGGGATGGGTACCGAACTCCGGTATTGAACGAGCCCCGGGGCTACATTCTTCAAGACCGCAGTATTGATAAGCTCTGACCTTAACGGTTCTGCTATCGGTACTGGAGCAATCACGTTTTTTTTCTTTTTTTACAAGATAAACGTTATCTTGCACATTTATCTCACCAACTCCGTCAATTATCCGTCATTGTATCATAATTTTCGCTATTCTCCCTGAAGATGAGAGATCTGTCTCGCTCACCCTGGCTGCCTGCTGTGTGTGAGTGGAGAGCAGGGGGGCGGGGCTGTTGTTCCAGTGACACACACAGACACACACGCACACAAGACAGTGCATACACTAACTCAAGCTCGTAGCCTACCTTTAGATAGATAACGATGGCGGAGAGAGCCAAACGGTCAAAAGTGTGGCTTTACATTACAAGAGTTGATGCAGACACAGCACGTTGTCACAAGTGTGACAAATGTTTTGCGTGTAAGGGCGGCAACACTAATAATTTGTCAAAACACCTTGTGAAAGTGCATCATATTCAGACGTACAGGGTTTGACTGCCCTAACACAGCTAGTTCATTTACGTCCAGTCCAGGTTTGTAACATTATGCTAGCAGCCAACACGTGGAGTTAATAACCATTAGCTATTTTGCCACCCTATTTACTAAATAGGGTTTCCGGCGCAAGATAACGGCTTACCGGTGACAGGGAAGCCTGGCTCCAGGTCCAATATTTTCCTCTTCGTTGGTGTCATGACTGTCCAGAGGTACCTGAACAGCCGAGCCGTGGCGGCACACAGGTATGTGGCGTGTCAGAGGGGAAACAAGCCGTTCACATTACTCTTTGTGGCAGGTAACGGTCCACAAACCTCAGCGCACTTTAGGGACTGTTTTTTACTTGTCGGGGGAGGAGGGTGGCTGATTGATTTTTATTTCATTTATTTATTTTATTTTGATCCCCCCTATGTTAATCACTTATTGATGCTGTTTTTGAAGTATGAATAAGTCAATAAGTAATTTATTCCATTGAAATATCATTGATGTATTATAGAAAAGTGATTTATCTTTATATAAATGAGAAAAGACACATCTGCCTAATTTTTGCTGTGGTATCGTGATACTACTCAGAACCGTGATACTTTCACTGGTATCGTACCGTGGTTCCCAATTTTGGTACCGTGACAACACTATTATTTTGTGTATTTTACATTTCAAATTGTAAAAAGTAAAATGTTTTGTTAAAAAACAATTTTGATGCATAATGAGAATTGAGAAAATAAAGCAATTTATGTTCTTAATTTGTTTTTGTTTTCTTCCTCAAAAAGTATCGATAAGAGTACCGTTAAAATACCAGATTGATAAGCAGTATCGATAAGAATAGTAGTACCGTTAAAATCTTAACGATACCCATCTCCAGCTACAATGTTCAGGTGTCTTGCCCAATCACTTGCACTGGGACAGTAATCATTTTGGCTTGTAGCCCCCAACCACCCCAGGTATAGCAAATTAAACTCATTGAACCAAAACAGATATTTGGCCTCAGTTTTCATCTTAGTGAGACAACTAATTTCTGCTTTCATTAGATGCTCCATGTGGAAAACAAGCCCAGCGCTGTGACACTGAGAGCTTGAAGTTTCATTTAAGACTTGAAATGCATTAACAAACCCGAGCTGAAGCAGTAAAGCTAGCGAATCACTGTTGATTGATTTCAGACCTTACGTTATTTGACTGTGTAGCTCACAGCATACACTATAACAGTGTTCATTTTATTTTATGTCGCCTGCAGCTGTTTTGTTTCAAATTACGCCCACCACAAGCCCTACATTTACTTTACATTATTTCCAAGATTATGTTTGTCACCCCTTGCATGCGCTCTTTTACAGCCCATTTACCACATTGCACAAATTAAAAGTGTTTTTGCGGAGTTAAATCAATGAATGAATTAAAGCTTGTAATCAATCTTGATAATAATTGAGACCAGTCATCCCTGAAAAATATGCTTTGATGTTTTAATGCATGCAAAATGGAACACATAAAAAAGGCATATTACACCATGGCTCTGGAGATGGTAATGTCAGTCTGTTGGCCGATCTACCACTTTGGTCCAAAATGAAATATCCCAACAAGCATTAGTCCAGTCAATCTAACTCAAAATGGGTCCAACCTAGGAGAAATTGCAGTAGTAATGTTATATTATAAGTACACCTCCTTGGATTTAGTGGAACATAATTTTTTCAAGGTCAAAAGTGAATCAACATTTTACAGTTACATGGTTTGGGTGAAATG
Organism: Epinephelus moara; assembly: GCF_006386435.1. NCBI lineage: Eukaryota > Metazoa > Chordata > Actinopteri > Perciformes > Serranidae > Epinephelus > Epinephelus moara. The sequence goes on from NC_065521.1 coordinate 29,418,541, forward strand.
ATGTTAGTATCGGAGGATCTACGCACAGCTATTCAAAAAATATTCTGTGTCTTTAATTAAGTTTGTAAGGTCAATCTTTTTAATAAAACACTTTTTGAGAGGATATTCTGATGTATTGTAGCTCTATTTGGGGTACTACTACCCAACAACCATTTTTTTTATTGCCACATTTTCCACTTATTAGTGCCACATTGCTCCTATGGGTGTATCTGCATCTGAACTGGGTATAAATTAGTCTGTATGTATTTAGTATCTATAACGTCATCATTCATTGTAAGTTATGTAGGGGACTGTAGTGCAGAGGAGGTGAAGGGTTGGGTTGACGTGGAGATACAGGGTGTGTCTGAGCTGACAACTTTTCAACTCTCTTCTGTTCATCTATTCTATCAGCATCTTTACTCTTATTGTCAACATCTTGTTTTTTTCATTCACTTAAAACAATTTATTTAAATTTAAATCAATTGTAAAAGTAATGTGGAAGGCTGTGCCTCATGGTGATGTGCCAGAAAAAGACATTCTGTACGTCTTAGATGGGATGGGATAGGAAACACATATGGTGCAACAGCGGAATTATTATTAGTATTATAAAAACTTCTTTATCTCTAGGTGATATTTCAACATATAAACCCTCCCAAGTGGCAGCTTAGTCACAGACATCAACCTTCAATGGCACCACCAGTTAAAAGAATGAAAAAGCCAAGGCACGTTTCAAATTTGGTCTCATTTAAGGTCTCAGTCAGAGTGCTGATATGCATCATGGTTTTCATGGACGAACACATTTGTTTTCTGTTGTATGTATTTTGTTTGGATTCAAAAAAAGATCATTTGGGGTACAGGTGCCCCCTATGTGCACAAATACATTCACAACAGGTCGTATCTGATGGTTACATGTGGAAGAACATCCTAAAAATCTAATGTTTGGATATAAATTACATGAAAATATCATGTTCAGAAGCAGAACGTCTCTGTCTGATGCTGTGACATAATGGCCCCAAATTTTAAGCCCTGAATTTACCTTGATCCACTGTATATGTGATGGTATACTTTTAATATGTTATTTGGATGTCTCAGGAGATCACAAAAAAACTTTAATGATTACTATTGCCATTTTCCACGAGTCAAACTACAGACTGACTGGAGTATATCGGATGGCTTGTCCCGAAGTTTTGTATGAGCTGGAAAACCAGAAACAATGAGGCAACGATGGCTTAAAGCTCAAAAGTTGCAGAGTTTTGGGTGGGTTAAAACAACAAATCACTTACACAGACAACATTGCAGGTTGTATCCTCCGCCACCCTCTCGCTCAAAGCACGAGTCTCAGCACAGCACTATGCCTGTCAGATCTGATTAATTAATGGAGGGTTACTTACACTGCTGTACATAAAAAATGTGCCATTCTCCATTTACATCTTGTCTTTCCTTTTCTTCGCTATTCTCATTCTCTGAAATTCTTGCCTGAGGTCCAGTGAAGCTTTGTGGCACAACAAGATGATAGATTGTGTGTGTTTGTGTTTTCTGTTGTACAGTACATGTTAGTGAAAAGAGGGTCAGTCAGGTTGTTTTTGAAATGTTGTGTCCACAGTGGAGACCTGTCTGGAAAGCATTTCAGTGCCTCCATTGTCTGCACAAATGGAACAAAAAAAATCAATAAAAACTGCAGTGGCTTCTCTTCTTTTGTCCATGTTTCACATCTACTTTTACTGTGACATCGTAATACATCACCTCCTGAAAGGTGCTCAGTTACATATCTAAACATCATCAATAACATGTTTGAATAAAATCACAAAAGACCTGATAAAACTAAGAGTCTACAGCCATGTTAGCACCACTGTGAGGCTCAAAAGTGGTTTGCGCTAAATGCCCACATCAGCGTGGACTGATAGCAAACATGCTGTATGATAATGCTTACATGTTGACATTTAGCTGATATAACCTTTACCATGTTAGATTAGCGTTAGTTTGCTAATTAACACTAAGCACAAGTACAGCTGAGGCTGATGGTGATGTCATTAGTCTTGCCGGTATTTGGTCAAAAGCCAAGTTACTGGGCAAACAGAAAACGTTGACCTGATGATGGCGTTAGATGGAAGGTTGGGGGATCACCATAGTCTGTAGAGATTCATCTTGAGGGAGCTTTGAGTGACTGCACCAAATTTCATGTGAATCCAATAAATAGTTTACTTTCACCCTGAGACAGAAAGCCAGATCAGTGGTGGACCAGCTGACAGACTGACATAGTCACAGAGCCATGATGCTGCCATGGCTAGCAACAGACCATCTAGCGATGGGATCACTCCAGCTGGGATACAGTGATCTGCAATTTAAAATGAATGTGGACCCATTTTAAAAGACTGGAAGACATCAAATTCACCATGCTTCAGAAACTGGCTGTGTGACTTGTTTCGCTTACTCACATGGAAAAACTGTGATTTAGTCATCCAAAATGTGAATATAAATGGGAAGAATCTCGGGGTCCTCTTTTGCAATTGCACCTTCCTTATTTCCACTACGATTTAATCTTAACTACACACCTGTAAAGTTTTGTGACTGCATCTTGCACATTTGTGATGTTATCGCAGTGACAGAATCTGTCCACACAGACATATAACAGCCTGTCGCCACAGGAAAATATTGGCATTGTACGATTCTACAAACCTCAAATACGTCACATTTGCACATGTCATATGTATCATCATATGATCATTTCTAAAGTGATGTAATATACTGTATAAGCTGACTTTGTAACTGAGAGGTGGACGGGGTAGGGGATGGTGCATCACCTATGCCTGTCAAGCTGCACACTGCTGTTTGAGACCAACGAAAAGCACTTGTTTTTTACAGAGACGTCGCTGCAATTCATGCCATTTCACAAGAAGTGGCTGTTTTTTTAAAGACATCACTGTGTTTTCAGTGGGGACTGTGACCCCAAGACCGGGTACTTTAAGCCCAACATGGCTCATCCACTATAACCAACGATAACCAAGTGCTCTTTGTGCCTAAATCTAACCAAACCTTAACCACAACATCGTTGAAATGCAAATTTTCAACATATCCGCTGCATAATAACATGCAAATATGATATATCCGTAGTTTACAGAAATGCCAACATTTTTTTCTGGCTGTTGGGCTACATAAAAAAACACCTGGCCAAATATCAAAGACTGAGACCGGTCTCACTCCGAAGTCGTCGAAATCCCGAAATCCGGCGCTTGGGCTGTGACTTAACGTCAACATGATACATTGCCAGTTGTCGTTGTAGTTTAACAGCACCCAGCAACGTCAGGGGGAAAGTCCGAGTGGGGCAGGCGGGAGTGATGGCAGATGGGTATAACAAACATCAACCTTCACCCGTGTGAGCAGTGTGAGTGTCCTGCAATATTCTAAAGCCAAACACTGTTCTTTTTTCTTAAACCTAACCTCGTGTTTTTGTTGTTGAAGGAAAAAAAACGTCAACTTGAGGTGTTGTACCGACATAGTGCGTTTATTTTGAAAGAGACTGTATGTCAATTTTAAATTTCCAGTGTATTTTGAAAGGACACAATGCATGTAACGGGCAGAACTTGACACGGTGTCCCAGAACGTCAACAACCAACGCACCCAGGGTACTTTGCAGGTCGTATGTGGACGTGGAAAGTCCATGACCAAACCTCAATATGTGACGAGGTCGGAGTGAGAATGTGTTGTAAAAACTGGCTGTGTCGCCAGGACCACATTTTGCCAAGATGACAGCCACACACACACACACACACACACACACACACACACACACACACTTGGACACACAAGGTGAAAACAATACCAGCTGTCACAGTGTTTTCGGGACTGGTGAAAACTGACAGTGATTCAACAGTTTAAAGCCACTGCACAGACAGCACTCCTTTGTAGTAACTCATATAACTGAGCTTTCTTTTACTGTGTCTGGATTACAATTAGTTACACTAGAATCTACAGCCTGAAGCTGCACCATCTAATGTAATAAAAATTGTCTTTGCATACTCATAACATGTTTGTTTAGGCTTCTGCACCCAAAGCAGCTGAATTTGTTCCTGACACTCTCAGCTCTGAACCACAGACCAACTGTGCACTTGCACTTTGACCTTTCTATTGCTCTACATTGATTCTAATTGCATATTTCCATTTATATAACATATAGTGATATACTGTATTTATCATATATTGGATGTAAGCCAAAGGGTTTGGACAGTGGAGGAATATTAGAGGGCACTTACTTTTTAAAACAGGCTTTAATAGGACACATCCGTATCTGACTGTCAGACTCATGTTTTTTTTAAAATACTCTTTTTAAGATCAATTTTAGATTATTTAGTTGAATGGAAAAGATACACTGGGAGCTAATCTGACTTTACTTTGAGGACAGAGATTAACAGGATGACACTTCAATTCCAGGTTTAGTCCAAAGCATCTGTCTCTGCTCTCCCACTTTAAGCTTGTATGTGACGGATAAAAACTGTCAAAACTGAGACCTTGCAGTTTTGAACACTGTCAGCAAGAAGAGCTGGTCACTCAAATCTACTGTGGGCCCATAACTGTACACTCACTCTTCTGTCTTTGCTTCCTTCCTTCCTCACTTGTTCTACATTTACAGATCTGTTCCTACAGGAGCTCAGAGTTTTGTTTTCAGGCTGTGATGTTGTGGTTTTACAATTTCCATAAAGATGCAACATGGTGTTACAACTGCAGCTGTTCTTGGTGTTGTAGCCTCATTTAATTTAGTCATACCACTACAAGTGTGCAACTCTTTCATACCAAACAGCACAAAGTAACTTGAAAGCCTCACAAGAAGTCAAGTAGGAGTTAAGCAGGATTTATACCTAACTGAATTTTGTGCCGTTATCTTTGTGAAATGTTGCTGTTGTCCCTGGTTTTATATGAGTAAAGGAAAAGTCTGCTAGCTGCTAGCCTAATTTATACAATGTAAAATGCCATAGGTTTGTGCTATTAACATTAGAATGTTATATTTGTTTGGAAAACATGTTTAGTGTAAGACAGTTGTTTTGTCTGTGAACCTTGTGCGTTGTACTGGAACTGAATTTTGTGCCGTTACCTTTGTTAAATGTTGCTGTTGTCCCTGGTTTTATATGAGAAAAGGAAAAGTCTGCTAGCTGCTAGGCTAATTTACACAATGTAAAATGCCATAGGCTTGTGCTAATAACATTAGCATGTTGTATTTGTGGGGAAAATGTGTCCAGATAAGGCTTTGTCTGCGAATGCTGCAAGTTATAGTGAAGCTGATTTGATTTGATTTGATTTGATTTTTATTTGTCTCAAACAAGCACAAGCATAAAAACAGGCGTATATGTAATAGAAAAAAAAATGGCACACTGTGATAACGTGCAAGTTCGAGGAGGGGCTGAAGGAAGCAAAGCTTATCATATTCAGCCTCCCCTTACATTGTCATATAAGCACATACATAATTGATAAATCTGTAAAATCTTAAAAAATTTAAAACATTTAGTCTTTAATATGAAATAGAGCCCTGCTTATAAACATACAAGGCTTTGTGTACTTGTGTTTGAAACTGTCTCTATTAAGCCATGTTTAATGTGTGTTTAATGTGTGTTTTAAAACAACTAAACTTTACAGCACTTCACAGAAACCCCACCGCCGACTAGTGTTTTAGAGGTGCAACTGCAGAATGCCGCAGACACACCACCACACAAGTATAAATGCTCATAACGGCATAGGCTATGGTGTGTAGAGCTTACGCACAAGTATAAACTGTTCAAGGTACACCAGGCAGCAAGAATGATAAGTTCTATTTTGCTTTTGCTCCACTTTAGGACCATTTGAATATCTTTATGGTCATCTAATGAGTGCAGCAGCTCAGAGAGCAGCGCTGGACTTCACTCTACCGAACAAATGTGTCTGTGCTTAACTCAACTGCTTTCTCCCTGTTTTCTATACAGACCTGTAAAAACCCTCAATGTGCACCATAATATTATGCTATTTAGGAGTTAATAAATGAACAGCTTGAAGAAATAAGGTAAGAAATGGTCATTTAAGTTAATGTCAATGTGAAATGGACTGAATCATTGATTGTCTCGTGTGCTCTGATGCCTTTAAGGTAAGAGTAGAGAATTACAGAAAAGTAATTATCCATAAATAATAAAACACATCTGAGGCACCCTCTGAACTGAAGAGGATACTTAAGCTCAGTACGTGCTGTGAATTACAACACACTTGAAAGCTCTTTTCAAGTGTACAAGATTACAGTGCTTCTGATGATTATTTTGATCATACTCTGTTTCGATCAGGTTTAACTGAGTCGATATTTGTGTGCCTGAATGTTGATGTGTCAGTGTCTTGGTGCTTTGTTTTGTAGTTGCTGTTTTGGGATTTCGGGTCTCAGATTTCTGCCGTGAAGCTGTTGCATGAAAGGAAAACAAGCAGTGGTATTTGGAGCCAAGAGGAGAGCGAGTCTCAGGTGATGTTTTATTCAGAGCAGCGGAATAAAGTGCGTGAAGGGGAGAACGCCAACACACACGCACACAAAAAGGAGATGACACAGGGACTCAAGGTGTGATTCTAACCATGAGTGATGGTCAGGTTTCTTAGGCTGTGTATGCGTCTGTGTCTGTCACCTGCTGCCTTCACACAGAACAGAGTATGAAGAAGACAGTTTCCAGGGGATACCAAAAAGTGATGCACATGACTGGGGATAGGCTTATTGTTGCCACTGTTTTGCCCCATTTCCACCAAACACTTTCGGTATGATACCTTTGGAACCAGAAGTAACCCTTCAGACATGGTACCTAGACTCTAGTGTTTCCACCACAAACAGTACTCTTACACGTGGGCTGTTGTCACTCACTGCTCCGTCCACTCATTGTATTTCCTCATTACCGGTGACACAGATGGAAGTCTGCACCTTGTTTATCGTCCACAGAACGAGGCTGCACGCTGACATTTTCAGAACAAATCAGTACAGGCTGCAGTGAGAGTCTCTCTTTCAAAATAACCAGGTTTGTGTATTTAGTCCTTCTCAGGCAAGCTCAGGGGTTTAGCATTGCCATAGCTCACAAGAACGACGCTGCGTGAGGCCACGATCAGCAGTCAGCGGAGGAGGAGGAGTCATGTCACAAACCAATCTCAGCCGACAGATATCTTTGCCTTCTTCTGTAAATATTCAGTCTGATAAATGTGGAAAAGTTAAGTGCAGGGCTACCCAGAGCTTTACATCTGTCCCATGGACAATAGGCCCACACACTTATAAACAGCACCTGGAAGAAGATCAGCTCTGCACTCAGGATTTCAGGTAAATAGGCTATATAGTGGTAGTTAAGGTTTCTTAGCATCCTCAGATGCAAGCTGCCACCGTGCTCTTGATAGCTGACACAAAAAAAGCCACAAGAGTAGCGCCCAGCGCCTGACCTCGCATTTCCTGATGGTTAAAGACGTGGCATGTGTACGGCCCCTTCTTTCCAGGGCTGGTACCTGCGGTTATTCCACAGGCTAGTTAATAACATGTCGGGCAGGAAATCCAAAGTGTGGGATCATTTTGAGAAGGTGAAGGACGAACCCAAGGTGATATGTAAACTCATCTTCATTGGTCGACTACAAACATGACGTATCATCTGAAACATGGAAGTAGCTACGTACATGCCCATTAGCCACTTAGCATAATCATTACTGCTTTGCCCACAGCGTCATTAACAGGCCGCTCGCTCAGTGTGTGACGTGCATTTGTAGATAAAATATAGGCCTATATTAATGAAGGTTCATTAGTACGGTTTTGTATTTCTCTGTAATGTAGCACAGTGTTAACAATGTTACTGATACTGTTCTTTCTCACACCTTCAACTCAAACCATTGTGTTGCCCCGCCCAGAATATATAATCTAATAATTAAATTGATATCGTAAACATGCGGGTGACTAGTTGACTAATGGCCCTAAATGACGACTATTGGTCGACTAGGAAAATTCTTAGTCAGGGGCAGCCCTAGTTTGAACTGTAGTTATTTTAAATTTTGGTTTCTCGTAAATATTAAAAGGACTCAGATTCAAGTGGATTCCACAGTGGATTTGAAGTTGATAAAATGCTATTAAACACCAGTCCTAATGGATTCCCTTCTTGTTAGCGACAATCAATCAATCAATCAATCAAACTTTATTTATATAGCGCCTTTCATACATCAAAAATGCAACCCCAAAGCGCTTTACAAACTAAAAACATACAACAACAACAAAAAAAAAATACTACAAATATTGAAAACCCGCCCCTCCCACCCCCACATAACAGAACAGGGGAGGACAGGAGCGGGAGAACTGTGGGTCGCCACACGAGCAGCAACAATGGTACATACAATGGTACAAAGCATGAAAAACTATATAAAAGGCATGCTTGGCTACCTCGCTACCCCCTCCAGGCTATTAAGGTCACTGCCTCCAGAGCTACTTACGAGACTGCCAGAGGAAAATCTGTTTGAACACATCTGTATGAGAGGAGCACACCACCGTACACTAAAGCACCTGTGAGTCCCGTCCATGATGAGACTAAGTGCAGCATTTCTTGACTTAAAATCAAACTCTGACATTTTTGCAGCTAAAACAAAAAGCACTTTGTGTCACCAAGCAGTGTAGTTCAGATACAGAAAGCTTTCAGATTACATTTGTTAAGAACCGCCTAGAAAGAAGCAAGACACAGAGCATTTCCAACACATCTCTCACAGTCGAGGCACGTGACCACTAAATGACAAATTCTGAGCTAACCTTCACATTCCAACGAGCTGTCAGTCATATGGTAAACGTACTTGACGTTACAAAGGATACAAGTCCCGGGAGGCACACTGAAAGGACTATTACTCACTCTCCGCTGATGCCACTCTCACCCATTCAATCACACTTAGCTCTCAAGGTTGTTGTCTCTGGAGACACATTTGCCACCAGCGGTCAAGGTCACCAATTATTCCGGAGCTCCTGGTTATCACTTTTCTGTCTCCCTTTCTGCTTCCGAAATGTCAAAAAAAAAAAAAAAAAAAAAGTATACGGAAAGTAAAATGGTCAGTTAAAAACAAAGAAGCTGGTAAAAAAGGGAGACTTAAGGATGAATCACCGAACGCCGTCTTTGCCATGAGATTTCTTTGTAAGTGAACACAAGTCAAAACATTCAACCATCTCATGGTGAGGATAAGAGAAAGCTCTTTACCTTCTTTTTTCTGTTTAACTTATGAAACTAAAGAGATAAAAGCAGGATCAGAATCACACATGATCCTCCCAAAGCAGTCCAAACAAAACACTCTGTAAGCGAGTCAAACACAAGAAGAAAACTTTGCACTTTGCACGTCACTCAACAGACCATATAAACAAAAAATCACAGCCTGTACCACTACCAGGGCAAACCCTGTGGTACACCATTCACTCTCTTACACTGTGCTCTATTGTATATGAATACAGTTATCAATACGCTATTTATTCAGATTACATTGAAAAATGTGCAGCCCTGGACTTGATTTCCTGAATGTGGCAGACTGCCTGAGCTTGTTACCGCAGGTGGGGCCAGGGGTCTTGTCATCTGGTGAGATGATAAAGAGCTATTCAGATAAATGCAATCTCAGAGAGCTCAAGGAATGATATTTCATTTGGCCTGCCGCTCAGCACGAGGATGCAATACATACAGTGGGAGTTTTGTTCCTCTTTTAACTGTGAACTCCTGAACTGACCAGTGCAACAGGAAAAACAAATTGATCACAAAAATGCTTTTATTCAAGACACAGAGTCTTCTGTACGACCTCTGTCTGACTGTAAACAAACTGTTTCCACTTACATAATCAATAAAACTTCTGGAGTGGTATACAACAAACACTGACACTATCTATTCATTATTAGGATTTATGTCTTACAGTTGTATGGCTCTGCCAGCCACTTCATTTGCAGTTTCCATGTGTCCCGACTTATGTGTAGCTGTAACTGTAGACAGTGCCTCAAATATGGATGTTGCTGCAAAGAAGCTGCATTTTCTAAAATGCGGAAGCACACACACACACACACACACACACACACACACACACACACACACACTTTTAACTCCACAGCATGGAAGATCTATATAATCACCATAGTGGGCACCCAAGATGGGCAATTCATTGTCTGACCAAAATTCTCCCCTTCGGTTCCTGAGTTATGACACTGAATAATGACTGGAAAAAACATGCTTCTGCAGGATATTATGATGTCATAGTGACCTTTGACCTTTTGGATATAAAATGTCATCACTTCATTTTATCCTGTGTTGAGTTATGAATAAAAACATGTTCTGTGAGATCACAGTGACCTTGAGCTTTGACCACCTAGTTCTAATCAGTTCATCCTTGAGTTCAAGCGGACGTTTGTGCCAAATTTGAGGAAATTCCCTCAAGGCCTCCCTAATTCCCTAATATTGAGTTTAATTCCTATCCTTATTTAAGAGTGCAGTTTTTCAATTTGAGAGCAGGATTTATTAAACTGACCCTTCGCTAAGCTCCTCTCCCAGACGCAGACTGGCCAATCATAACGTAGCATCTGACAGGTTCAGACCAGGGTCCGACAACAACTCAGCTGTGCTCCATTGACTCTAATGCAATCATTTCAGATTTTCTTCATTTTCAGGCTGGTTTTGTGGATTTGGAGCTAAATGTTGTGCCTGGGGCACG
>NC_065521.1:29429372-29442998 GCF_006386435.1 Epinephelus moara
TGAGTCAGTTTGACATCCTGGATATATCCTTCAAACACAGACTGTAGACCCCTCTGTCTGCCTCTCTCTGGAATCACTGTTTCATTTGTCCAAAAATATGATAATATGTCTTCAGGGAGTGCAGTTAGTTACAGTGTGGGCGCCATGCTTACCCCGACAGCTTGTCGAGCCATCACAAAGGGGCGGGGCTTAGCGAAAGGTCAGTTGGCTTTATCAGGTCAATTTGAAGGAAGGAAAAAACTCCCTTGAGATTCTTGCAGTCCATGTTTACCAGCCAATCAGTTGCTGAGTGATGAAGGTGACGTTGTTTTGTCCTCCACCACACTGGCGATAGGCCGATATGCTGTATGGATACTATTATACTGAATGTAGCTAGCGATTATTGTAAAAAGTACGGGTGCTATTAACTGTCTCTTTATGCCAAAGGTCGTAAAGAAAACAAGGGAAGTTAATGTAATACAACCCTGGAGGGCAGGAGTGGATGAACCTGGAAAAAGAGTAACCGCCCGTATGGGACGCTCTAACATGAAAAGTGAACGTGCCCACAGTTTTATTGGTCAACACTACATCTGCCATTCTGTTGGTCGGGGGATTTTGACAGGGTTGTTAAACAAAAAAATCCAAAAGGAGACCAGAGATCTGAGAGCAGAAATTTCACTAGAGCACAGAAGGAGCCTGAGTGCGAGGGGTAGGGCTCAGGCTGGCGCGGAGAAATTCTGTTAAGGCAACAACATATCTGAGTGGAAGCATACAGTTTGAGCAGAAGCAGAGTGAGGGCAGGGTTTTAAGGGAAAGACTAAATCTAACAGAAAAATACATAAATCTTGCTTTAAAATTGAAAAACCACACTCTTGAATTAAAATCCGGACCTAAAGGCGTTCTTAAAAGAGGGTTCCTGGTTTGAACCCGGGGTGGGGGAGCCCTTCTGTGCGGAGTTTGCATGTTCTCGCCGTGTCAGTGTGGGTTTTCTCCGGGTACTCCGGCTTCCTCCCATGATCCAAAGATATTCATTTTAGGTTAATTGGGTGCTTGAATGGTTATCTGTCTGTCTCTACAGGTATGTATATGACATATATGTGATAGTCTGGCGACCTGTCCAGGGTGTACCCCGCCTCTCGCCCAATGAAAGCTGGGATAGGCTCTTATTTCTACAATATTCAGGCTATAAACATGAGAGAGAAGAGGCTGTGTGAAACAGAGAGAAAAATATGAAGCTGTAAGCAGAACATGGAGTACAGAAATTTTAACTAGGCATTAAAACAAGCCTTAAAGAGAGAGGGCTGAGGAACCCACCAGAGAAAGCTGGGCTTAACTTGTACCCTCAGGTGCTCCATCTCTCTGTCGAGCCATGCTAAGAAAGTTGCACATGCAGCATTATGCAGCTGGACAATTGTTTAACTCCCACATGCCCGACAATGTAATTTAATGCAACCCTACTGAATTCAGAGGATTTTGCGTCTAACACTGCAGTTGTGCTTAATGGATATTTAGCTGGCAGATAGGTGTTCTCACCACAGCACACAACAAGTGATGCTACTTTCAGATTGAAAGTACCAGTTAAGATTAAAACAAAAGATGATAATTAACAAGACAAAGAGTCCATAGCAATGCCGTGCTCTTGGCTCTGTGAGGCTGTTATTGTGGCACTGAAGTACCTTGAGCCAAAGCTAACTTCAGCATGCAGACATGCTCACAATGACAATGTAAACATGCTTTTGATAACAGGTATAAGGTTACTGACTTAGTTTAGTGAGTTTGTACATTAACAGAAAATACAGTGTTGATGGGAATGTTGTTAATTTTGCAGATATATGGTCATAAACAAAAGTATTGGTCAAATTAAAATGTTAATGTGGCCCAGTTCCAATTATAGTGGTTGGCAATGTAACATGCAAACCAACACACAGGCTATTTCCTGCCTTTGATAGAGTTGTTTATGAGGAACAAGATGGAGACAGCTTTTTACTCATATTTTAACAAAGCTATAAGTGAATAGCTGGGCAGCAGAGAAGTGCCTATGCTGCCAGGGTGATAACAGAGATTTCTGTGAACTTTTTCTCACCGCATATTGGAATCTGTTGTAAATTTGATTCATTCAAGTTGACCACAGTCATGAACAACTACCCCAGATGACTCAGTGCAGCATAGTTGTGCTGGAGATCAAACACCACCAAATTTGATGGCTGAGCACGTCCTCAGAATGACCCAGGATTGAATTCCAAAGGTTGCACTATGCTGGACTCTATCAGGGAAAAGTATGCAAGTTTGGCCCAAGTTTTACCTGTTAAAGGGTTTTTTGGGGAGGAGTTTTTTGAGGCATACTATGGAAGATCAGCGGTTCGATCTCCGGCTCCTCCAGTCCGCATGTTGAACTATCCTTGGGCAAGATACTAAATCCCGAATTGCTCCAGATGGTTGCTCCATCAGTGTGTGAGTGCCTGCGAATGATTATTGAGTAGCAGGAGGCACCATGTATGGTAGGGCAGAGCTTTAAGTGGTCAAAGACTAGAATGGCGTTATACAAGTGCAGTCCATTTACCATGTACCATTTACTTCACCTGACTAATCTGTAAAGCACTTTGAGGTGAAATATGCTAAATAAATAACAACTTTGTGGCAAACTGTGTCAGCTGAGGTAAAGGAGATGGACCTAACTTGGGGCGAGGAACAACATTCAGCACGAGAAACCTTGGTCTCGATGGAGGCAGATCGTCAAAGCCTTATGTCCCATCAGGGACGAACAGGATTAACCTAAAAGTCACTGTGCTCTGGGAAGAATATTAATTAACTGTGGGGACTTGGTATGGAGCTGTGCAGTTAAACTAAGCTTGTTATAAAAGAAAATCAGAATTCTCATTGCAGAGCTCACTTGTTACTCAAAAGCAGAGCGTCATAACCTGTTGTTATGCTGCTGCTGTTTTGAGAGAGCACTCTAGATTTTTTGTCCTTGATGCTTGTCATGTCAATGAGAGCACTAAGCTCTTTAACAGGGAGAAAATTAGTCACTGAACTGCATGAGCTTCCATTTCTTCCCCATTCACATCAGACGTACTATTTGTCTTGAGTGAATTAATGAGCTCAAGCGCTCAATCTTCTGGATCAAAAACAAGCGAATTCTTATTCATTAAGAAAAAGAACTGAATGACGTGTATTGGCTGACTGTTTTAATGAACGTCACAGCCGTAGCCGTGAGCATGTGGGCATGAACTGTTGGTGTGGAACTGTGAATTACTCAGAGCTACCCTGTGACTTTTCATAACACAGATAATTTCAGGTCTGTAGTAATGAGCCTGTCCAACTCTATTGTGTCACAAGGTGAGAAAGCGTGTGAACTTTGAACTTTCAACAAAAAGCCTCAATTATTTAAATCAACTCTTAATATCTCTATGTTACCTGTGCAGCATTATAGAATTCAATATCTCAACTTGTCTCACATTGAAGGTTTGGTGGAAGAAGGCAAGAGTTCAACATTTTGAGAAATAATAATTAAGTATCACAAAATAATAATTAGGGATGCATGATATTGGATTTTTTGCTTATATCAGATATGCCGATATATAATCACTCATTTGGCTGATAGCTGATACCAATTTTGATATATCCACTTTTTTCCAACCTAATTTTAGCGATTTAGAGTCCCTTCTCTGGTGGAATTAACATCATATTATGCATGCATACTCTTTTCATGATGGCCCACCAGCAGATGAACACAGCTTTTCAATGTATGTAACATTCATTCATTGTGCAAAATTTTAAAAAAGCATGTTCATTTTAAAGGTGATGCTGCCCGATACTGATGACTTGCTGAAATGATTTTGAATTCCTACTAATAATTTAACAAAACTAAGAGCCGACAGTCATGCCAGCGGCTCTGTTTGGCAGTACTTCAGCTAAATGCTCATATTAGCATGCTAAAGGCCGACAATGATAATGGCAGCATGTTGATGTTTTTCAGGTATAGTTACCCTGCTAGTTAAGCATGTTAGCATGCTAACATACAGTACAACTGAGGCTGATGGTACTTTCAGTTTTGAAGGTATTAAGTCCAAAAACCAAAACTGAGATGATGGCGCTAGATGAAAAATCAGGGGATCAAAGTTGTCATAATTTATTGTCCTTGGACCATGACTATGTGCACAGAATGTCATGGCAATCCATTAAATAGTTGCTGAGATAGTACAGTCTACATCAAAATGGTTGACCGACCAACCCACAGACTGACATTGCCATCTTTGCATTTTTTCCCACACTGCATGTGATCACAACACCAAATACAATATCTGCACCATCCATCCATGTTTTGTAAAGGAGTGGTTGAGTGTTAATATAAAAAGTGCAGGGACTGATGGTTGGGGGTGATGAATAGGTGTGTAACGCCTCAGACATTGGAGGTCTCGCTTTGATCTAGATACCATATGCATCAATCTAATCTCTCAGATCAGTATCAGGCCCGATACTGATCTTTCAAAGTGGACTGGGTATCCATCAGACATTTTTTAAATTAAATGAATTAAAGTGGGGTAGGCAGAAAACAGGAAAAGGCAAAAGATGAGGCAAATATACCCCTCCGGCAGCTCTCCGGCAGTCACCCAGTGTTTCCCACACACTGAATTATTAAATCCGATTTTATTGTTGCACACATCGCATTCACTCGGTCCCTCCTTGCCCCACTGTTTCTGCCTCTGCTTATCAGACTGCAAATGAGACAAAAATTAGCAAGGTAGCGTTACCCACCCCACTGTATCTTTGCCTTGCCTGGAAGATGGAGCTTTGGTCGGTGGCTCTAGTGGTTCAAATTCGATCTGGTGGGGAGTCGGAGCTGTTCATTCCTCTGGTGCTGGGGTTTGCGCTAGCTGGATTTGGTTTCCGCCTCGGAGCTGCTGCCAGGTCTCCTCCTGGTAAGTTGGTCTGAAGCGGTAGGGAGTAAGGCCGTGAACAGGCTGTGATTCAGGGCTCTAGCTAATGTTAGCTTAGGTCTACATAAACCTGAACTTGAAGTTGCAATTTTGAGCCTTTGGCTTCGGTTAGCAGAAGGCTAAACTATAAGCTACAATTTTTTCTTCACCTCTGAAACCCTTTGCTGATACCGACACGTTAATTCATTAATTGTCAGACTCTCTTTTAGACTCTTTTTCTGATAAGTCAGTCTTCTTTTTTTTGGGTGCTTTGTGGTGTGGGCAGTTGTTGCCAATGCTGAACTAGTGACTTTCTCTGTAGGATTCTCTGCCATTGAATCAGGCTTTTACCAAAGGGAAAAGTTGTGACAAAAAATTCGGACTGGCGAATTCCTTATCTTAACCATATCGTAGGTATAATTCATTTGTTGTGGCTACGAATTTTCCATCACCCTAATGAGTAAAAATCAACAAATCTTTTTTTTTAAAAGGTGTAACATCCAATATCTACTCTGTGTAAGTGGGTTGTATTTTTACAGTGTTGCAGCTCATTGTTTTGCTGATGCGGTTCACTCCAGCGTGAGTGAGTCTGGAGCAAAATGAAACAGGACAGCCACAACATCCTTGTGTTGCAGAGTAAAACAATTGTTTGTGATGTTATCCAGCAACCCATGGGGGAAAGCTTACTCTGGAGAATCTAAATCTAATACTGGTTAATCAGATGTGTACAGCAAGAGAGATGAAAGACATACAGTAGGATTACATAGTGCTCCTGATTGTTTTTTTCCATTTCCACACGGGGCTACACCTCATTTATTTGCAATGCCTGGGTCGGGGTGATGGATTGCGAGCAGGAAAACATGTGCATGCTAAAAGCCTCCAGGGGAGATTCCACAAAGTGCTGGCGAGATGCAAATGCTTTTTCTCTTATAAAGCTTGCCCACTAATTTAATGTAGATCCAACCAGAGTGGAGGTCAACAACTCAAACAAAAGATGTTTAAATGTTAATTTGCAGCCACTGCTGATCTGATGTTTTCTAGCATAGAGTAGCTGTCAGATGAAAAGAGAAAGCTCCTTCTCAACATGGTGTCAATTACTCCACACGTCAGGCTACATATAAGATATCCGCCAGAGTGATTCACATTAGAGGAAAATGGCTTTTCTGTGCTGGTATTGACTCAAAATGGA
Organism: Epinephelus moara; assembly: GCF_006386435.1. Taxonomy (NCBI): domain Eukaryota; kingdom Metazoa; phylum Chordata; class Actinopteri; order Perciformes; family Serranidae; genus Epinephelus; species Epinephelus moara. Next base: position 29,435,457 of record NC_065521.1, read on the forward strand.
ATTGATAGAGCAATGGATCTTTAATCAATTCTTCAAAAAACTGACAAGAGGAATTTACGCAACTGTTAAAGGTGGACAGAGAAGATTAGAAGAGCAAGTATAATGCAATTATTTGTTGCATGGATTTAGATGAACTGGTGCAGCAAACAGAACGTTAATGCCCATTCATACAATGACACTGAAGCAAAAAAAAAAGCATTCCCTACCATGAGACCACGTTGCAAGGTAAAATACATTGTAGCTTGTATCATTAATTACTAAAGGTCGACCAATTCATCAGTTTGGCCCATTAATTGGCGCTGATAGGACTTATAATGGCGGAACGGGGCTTTGATGGTGACCGATAGCTGTAACCTCCATTTGTCACGTGGCTACAGCCGTAAGGTTTTTGCAATGGAGTACCCAACATGCAAATACAAGGTAATGTGTGCTTAAGATAATCTGTATGATTTAATGATAGTTAACTAATGTAGGACAGCTTTACTTCTTTATTAGGAGCATAATAAGGTTGCTGGTTATAGAATAGCATTATGTTCTTTCTCTGTTTTGTTAGCAAGCATGGTCGGTATAATTTCGCTAGAATTAAGTAGCAAGCCACTAGCAATGTATGTGAAAATTATTTCTGATAATCTAAACAACTATGAATTCATTATTACTTCAAGACTGGGAGGAATGGCCATGAATGCACAACAAACTTTTAATTTCCTTTTTTCTAGTGTACATCAGATATAATTTCCTCAGAAAGCAATAATCCTCGCTTTTTTCTGGTGATGAAGAATGTGACTTTGTCCCTGGAACAGATGATTTTACCGCAAGGCTGTTGAATGGCATTCATGTCTTAACAGACCTGTTTTCAGTCAATTTCTCCTCACAGTAGTTATCTCTCAAAGCTGCTCTGTGATTATCTGCTTTGATCGATTTTTACAATTGCAATGCTGTTCTTATACCTTTCAAGTGCAGTCGGTGAATAAAGTCCCACATAAACATTATTTTATTCTGTGTCCTGTCATTTATGAGCAAGCCACATTTAAGCATTTTGTAGACCTAAACAATACAAGGATAAGAAACTTTTCAGCTCTACCCACCAGTTTGGCATCAGCCTACTCTCTGCCAAATAATCCAGCCACATAATTATCCATTGATTAATATCAGTTGAATAGTTTGATGCTCCTAAAGCCACCTCGGTGCCATAGAAATGGATACTGACCACCCACTGAATAGTCCTAGCACTCATGTGCGCCAGTGTACAATCAGGGCCAGTCGAAAGCATTTCCATATTAATTGCCAATGTGTAGGCTTTTATCGGCCGATTAATCAGCTAACGGCTTTTCCCGGCTCCAAACTATCATTAAGCAATCTACTATCAGTCGACCTCTATTCATTAGCATGAAGTATCTAAGCAAAGCGAAATCATATTGCTTCTATGGTACACTTGCAATCCTACACTACCTTAAAGGAGTTTAAACTGTGATACAGTTCTTCTTCCTGCAGCCCAGCAGTAATACAAAGTATTCTGTTTCAAGTCGGGCAAGGGTTGTTGTGTTGCTCGCAGCTTCAGGTTGGCCTTGAATTTGTAATATTTTGAGCAATCAAGCCAAATGAAGAAAATTCTTCAAATCTACCCATGCTATACCTGCCGTTAGACATACTAAACTTAGTGCAGTGTTGGTCCAGTCTCTGATAAATAATCATATTAGGATGCAATCCTTTTATTCAGGCTACAGTTGTCTCATACAGCTCACATACCAGCCTGTCGTCACTGTATCACAGTAAACAGATTCACCAGAAACACGTGAGTTAGATACAAAACAACACTCGGTAGATTTCATGAGCGTGCATCAGGGTGTTATATTCAATTAAGTCATTTCCTATTGAGGGGAAGTTTTAAAGCATTTCCACTTCAGAGGACTGTGTGAAGAGCTTTTTCTTTCTACCATCATGAAAGCAGCACCTCCAGTTGAGTGCTTCCCTCACACTCAAGTATCTGTGGTCTAAATATCCATTGACTGGACAGCATTTAAAATGCACAACAGCAGAAAGTGCAATAACAGATACTGGCATCACAGGTCATTTAACAACACTAAGAGTCAACAGCCATACGAGTGGCTCTCTGAGACTGTAGGCACAATCGTGCTTTGATTAAATGCTAATGCAAGTAGGACTCATCCTTTAGAGACCATGAATGTGTTATTTTTTATGACAATTGATCTTACAGTTGAGATATTTCAATTTGGACAAGAGTGATGGACCAACCGCCAGATAGAGCGACACTGCAGCTAACCCCAGAGCCACACCACTAGATAAAACAAACTTTAAGTGAAGAGTAAGAGCCTCTGTAATCAGTACCTTGACTTTTTGGAGATTAGAACAGATGAGGCAACAGAGAATTCATAAGATATTGTTACATCATGAAGAGAAAAAGGGATTTTTTTTACACTTGGCCATCTTTTTTTTGTAATATCCTGCAGATTTTGAGAGACTCTCAGAAACCAAATGCATGGATGGATAACTAAACAGGCCTACCAGGCACAGAGGTCAGTGTGCAGTGGCCTCTGTCAGAAGTGACTGTTATCAAGAGTTCTCACTGCAAAGTGAGAGGGTGTGATGTCTGAAATGTGATGTCATAGCCCAGACATTTACTTTGAGGTTGTCACAAGAAGGAAGCAACCGTGACATCTCGTCTAGTTTATTTAAGGATTGGTGCTGACACAATGCAACAGAGGCTCCAATCTCAGACACATCAGAAAACTATCCACCAACAACGTGATCTCACCCTTACTCATCAAGGGGCAGCCTTTTGCATTGTATCTTAATGGAGAAGGGGTCAGCGCTAAGTCACAGGAGTTGACTCACATGACTAAGGTGGGTAGGTGGATAGGGTAAGAAAAGATTGTGGATGACGTAACTAACAACTGACAAGACAACACAACTCAATGTTGACTTTTTGTTTCGGGACGCACACACTGATCTCCTGGGTTGCGCCTCGTTTCCACTTACGTATGTGTACGGAGACGAAGCAACCGGAAATCCATTCATTCCTACGAGAATCTCCATGATATCCAATGTGCCTGCGAAACTCCTCCCCTTCTGATACTTTGGCCTAGATTTTGCTGATAGTATGTTCAAAAAAAAACTGAGCTTTTGCGGTGGATTTCAGAGAGACCGTATGACAGTGTGCTAGCTTAGCTAACAGGCTGCTAACTGGCTAACAGGCTATTTTCTTCAATTCAGTTGCCTGTGTTAATTGTCCAGTGAGTTTATATGATTAAAAATAACTTGTTCATCTAGTTTTAACACATTATGAGTCTGAGTAATGTTATTATGCTAAAATACGGTTATACGTTACATACAGTCAGACTGCCATTATGACTCATTCAGCCATTCATACGTCTTTTATTTAAGTATTTTGTAAAACACGCCACGTACCTGGCAGGTCCTGTTTTTGTCCTGGTAGTGTTCCAAGCACATATTCCAAACTACTGAATGGCGAAAAATGGACCGAATTAGCCCCTCCCCCACGGCTACAGGTAGTTTCTATCAGGTTTTTATCTATCCGTAAAGAAATACACTTCCTTGCGTTGGACACTACAGGCATAATTCGTATACTTACAGATCTACGGACACCAATCACATTCGTAAGTGGAAATGAGGCGTTACAGTCCCGTGCTTGTTGGATCAAGCTACCACCCTCACACCCGCGTTTAGCAAACGTCCTTACTCTTTATACCAGGTCCATTGCTCTGAATGTTTGTTTCAGTTTATTGTACTTTCGAAAGGCCGATACCCATTAACCAATAACTAACTAGTTAATTTATGAGAAAGAAAAAAGGCGTGAAACACAAGAGGCCTTCTTTTAAGTCCAGCGGTCCGCTGACTTAGCGAGCTTTAGGGCTGAATTGCAAAGTGCCATTGCTGAAATTCTAATGTTTTGTGTTGTGAATGTCTTGCCATTTATTTCATTTCTGCTGACTTTGCTAACAGACAGTCAGCAAGCCGCGTTAATATGTGGAAACATGTCCATGCACACTACCCTGGGGTCGAGAGGAAGCTAACATTAACTAACTAGCTGTGTTGCTCATTTGGCAATTACAGTTGATATCATCATTTCTGTGACAGAATGTGTTCCTGCAGACACATTGTGCCCTCTCTCCAGTCCCCCCCCCCAGGTGAATAAGTGGCTTCATTTTGAAAAAAAAAAAAAGAACAAAAACAAAAAACACTGTAAAACCCTTTCAACATCGCTTACAATATTAGCTCCACTAACCCTGCTAACACAACTAACGGTGGTAACAGAGCTAAATGTGATAACATAGTCAAGTTTTAGTAGTAGTTTTATGGCTCAAAAGGGAGGCCCTTACTTACCTGCGTGACCTGTTGGGATGGGACAGTGTCACTAGTGGTAATATGAGCATTGCTGGTAACACTACTCCCACTAGACCTAGGTGGTGCACAGTGCAGTTAACTAAAGAATAACAAAATTAACCTTTAGATCGACGTGTAACTGTTAAGAAATATTCTCTGTTGTTAATCGATTAATGTTAACCTTTGATATCTCGACTCTTAACGTCTTATAATAACTCAGATGGTTTTACATTGAAGCTGGCTGAAAGCCTGTTGCTTCTCCTACAGGCGTCCATTCAATATCTAAACACTCACAGCCTTCTCCACATAATAACCCTACACCCTATAAAGTGAGGCTTTCTACTCCAATCTGTTGCTTGTGCGATTTGGTTTTGTAAATAAAACTGTCGGCTTTTTGTCACCCAGTGACGCTGTGGCACTTGACTCATCAGGCAATTTTCTGAAGGGCACTCTGAAGTCCCTGGTCTCTACTTTGCATATTGTACTCTCAAGCTCCTGTGCACTTCCTCCGTGTTTCATTCATCATCTGCGTCTAATCAGCAGATGCCTCCTACATCTGCCCTTGCAACTTTCACCTCCAGCTTGTACTGTCTATTTATCAGTAGCATACACATTGTCATTTCCCATTATCACATTTGAATTTGCTTTTATTTATTCTATAAAATTACCTCTATTGCTCTGTATATATTTATTTATTTGTACACTGCAACAATAACACAGAAATAAAACAATACAACAAGAACAAAATGGAAAAATTATTTCCGCCAAACACCAATAGAAAAAACACATATTGAAACAAGACTAAGAGTTTACAGCCATGCTTGTCATTCATAGTCACAATAGTGCTTGGAGCTTTACGCTACATGCTCACAATGATGATGCCAGCAGTATGATGTTAACAATAAACTATGCAGGAATTTTCTAAATAACAGTGTAGAGACTCGTACACAATAATCACTTATGACCCACTAGAAGCGTGTTGCAGTGCATTTTTCTCTGCTCTTCCTCTATTTTCTTCTTAATTTCCCTGCTCTGGACGTTTATGGGCGTGTACCTGTGCCCCCACAGCACTCCGGTGAGGTCGGGCTTTATAAAAAGGCAGCAACCTCCACAGGGCTGACACACAGACAACATTCACGCTCACATTCACAGTTAATTTAGAGTCTTCAGTTTAACCTGCATGTCTTTGGATTGTGGGAGAGAACCAGAGTACCCAGAGAAAACTCACACTGACACGGGAGGACATACAAACTCCACACAGAGAGACAAAGAAACCCCCAACCCTGGGTTCCAACCAGGAGACAATACTAACCGCTGCATAACCAGGAAAAATCAAAAATCAGAGGATCACCTAAGTCGGTTTAATTCATCCTCTTGGGACCATGAATGTTGGTCCAACACTTCATGATAATCAGTGTTATTTTTGACAAGATTTAATTTTAGTCTTAAGGCCCGAACATATTCAGGCGTACTATAAGCGGAGCGGACTCCGCGAGGAATGTCCGCAGTCATTCAGGCTTCCATAGTCGAGCGCACTTCCGCATTGTAGTTTCCTGTAAAAATGTCTGTGAAACACACTACATTACCCACAATGCGTCGATGTGAAAAATACATGCTGTGCAGTCACTGGTGCGCGGAGCGGAGCCCGCGCGGTCGTAAAATCTGAGCTTTGTGCGCACAGGGCTTGCAGACGTCCACTTTTGGTCCGGGCGGACTTCCGCGGACTTCCGCGGAGTCCGCTCCGCGTACGTTCCGCCCGAGTATGTTTGGGCCTTTAGCCAAACTGTAGCTAGTTTAGAGTCACATTTCAGTGTATCCTCATACAATGGTTCATATGATATCTTACGAAGTGCCCCACAAATGACTTTGCATCCTAAATCCAAAGTTTAGTTAGTGGTTTATGAAGCACAGAAAGGCTCCCCCACCCTGGGATCGAACCAGCAACCCTCTTGCTGTGAGACGAAAGTGAGGCCAAAACACCAAATGAGAGTGAATCTAAGGTTGGCTTTCACTTTAGCTGGTGAGCATGTTTTTAAACCGTAACCAACAATCCTTCACAGTATAAGTTCAAGGAGGTGATGGGGATAGGAATGTTTGTTCCACATTTCATGGTAATCCGTCCAATGATCATTAAAGAAATTCAACCTAAACCACAAATGTCTACCTAGTGGTTGTTGGTGCTAGTCTGACTGGGAAACTCAGCTGTTCACCAAAGTAAGTTTCATTCTCCAGGAACAATCAATGTCTGCAAAACTGTTTGTCAATCCATCCAAGAGTTGTTGAGATTTTAAAGTCAGAACCAAAGTGGTGGAATGACAGACCGACACTGCCATCCATACAGTGATGTTTGCATGGCTGAAAAAATCCATATCCAATTACTTTGTTCAAATTTTTCCTATATGCTACCACTGCAGACTTCACTGCTCCTCCCTCGCTATATTTTCAGCATGACTGTAATGTTTAAGAACGGAAATGAAAGAGGCCCAGGCTATCTGATATTTGGATGTTTCATAAACAAAACTGATTTTCAGGCAGCACAGTAGTGCTGAGCGAACCATGCCTTCACAGAGGTCTCCACAAATATTCACAAGTTGGGTCAAAGGTAAAGAGACTGCATAAACAACCACTCTGTCCCTTATAATATTCTGTTTATTTTAGCACAGCCTTGCAACTCATTCACACTCCATTTCCCTCCTATTTTAAACTTGGGAGCTGCGAACAAAGATCAACCCTTTTTTCATTTCTCTGTGCAGGTTTTAGTGCTGGTTTCCATAAACTTTATAGGTTCCTGTAAGCTGTTGCAGTAATGATATTTATTGCATTTCCCTGAAAAGTATAAATCATTTTTGCTGCCCACAAAACTGACCTGTCGAGAATTCACCATATAACCTGCTTGATGATGGATGACATCACCACACTGCAGGCACCAGCGGAGTCTTAATCTTACAGTATTTCAATGAGGTTCTTAACTACTATTAGGAGCTACCCGACCTTTCAATTCTCTCCACAACGGATATTGGAATTTCATAAATTGACAATGGCCACATTAACCTAGGATATAGCCCAAATTGCAAACACCACAACTTCAACTTTCCTGGAAGTTCTGATTTATCTATTCTATGTAATCCTTCAGCCACATCTTTTCTAAATTTCACCACCTCTTCCTCATCATTCAACTCC